>NC_091097.1:560000-632500 GCF_024713975.1 Paralichthys olivaceus | reverse complement strand
TATATAATAAATTCATTATATATAATAAATACATTATATATAATAAATACATTATATATAATAAATTCAGTATATATAATAAATACATTATATATCATAAATACATAATGTATGTTTTCTCCATGTGTATATTTCAGTTTCTACCAGTTTTATTTTGAAAGTGTTCATTTCCTCTGACTTTATTTTGAAACTTGTGTGTTGGTATTTAGGTTTGTGATGTTACTGCCCTCCTGTGGTCGTAATGAGGAACTGCAGCTACTGCTGTTGAATTGGCTGAAATCATAAATTATATTGTTCTACTCTGAATTAAAAATCATTCTGAATATGAAAAGGTTGGAATGAGCCATAATTAACACAATACAACTAATTTATATTGTGTTAGATTATTATAATAATGTATACAGATGATTTGTGGTTAAGAAATGGAAACATGTACAGAAGTTAAAGGAAATATATGAAAATGTATTTATTTCTATGAAACATTAAATATCCAGTCTCCACTGAAGAGTAATGACCCAGTTAGACATTGTTATACATCAAGAATAATATTCGGTAAACTTTACGTGAAGGTTTTTTTACTGTACTCTCACACCTTTAATATGTTGTTTGTCTTTATTTCAGTATTTTAATTTATTTAAATTTTATATAAGACATGTTTTCTGTGTATTTATCTTAATGTGTGTTTGATTCCATGTGTATCTCTGTTTGTACCGTTTGAAATAAAGAAAGAATATTAGAATACGTGATATATTCAAACATATATTATATTTTCATGTATAAAAGTATGAAAATATCAGAATAAAACCCAGAGGTGGGATTTTATTTTGGTACGGAAGCCGTGAAGATCAAACCGCACTCGCCTTCCTCGCAGCTCTCGCGAGACTTGGTGGTTGTGCGGGAGCGGGTCGTTCTCTCCACAGACAGTTCAACGCAGCGCAACGTTCAGCAACAACAACAAGCTGCGGGAGGACCAGGGCGGGACGTGCGGGGGCTTCACGCACTGGGGCTTCACGCACGGACTCTGACGAGCACGCGGGACTCTGATGTTCAGGTACGCGCAGCACGCACTGCCGCAGCAATGTTGATAGCTAGCTAGCTGGATTATTAATAGCGAGCTAAGTGGCTAACGGTTAGCTTAGCTCGCTGAGAATCTTTAGCGTTAGCTGCTGTCGGAGGATTCAATGTGCGCTGGTCGGAGCCCGAGCTGCCACAGTCCGTGACCCGCACTCATGCCACCGACGCGGGGGAGCAAACACGGCGACGACCCGCAGCTGCGGACACCAGTGCACGTCAGGCAGCTAATGTTAGCTGCTAACGTTACACGTCTTTAAAGAAGCTGAATGAGCAGGACTCGCTGCTGCTTCATGTTAGCAAGCTAACGACTCAGTGCTCCTCAGCTGTGATTCAAGAAGTTTCATCTGTGAGACATCAACGAGCAAGTACAAGTACTAATACCACAGCATACTAATACTACTGCGAGTCCTGCTGTAACAGGGATATCAGAGTAGAAAAACACAAATACTACTGCAGTATGTGGGAAGAATATTAGCATTACAGCTGTTAGAGAGCACGTTGACCATCAGTACCATCTGTACTTTACAAGAACGTGTACTGAGTACTACTGTAAATACTGAGGGGTCACCGCTTTAAACACATTAGGACTCAATGGTCGAACTGCACCTGGAACATGTTGTGCACAAATCTGTCCACAACACACAACACAACACTCAACACAACACTCAACACAACACAACACGACCAACACACTGAAGCTGGTACAAATGTTTTCCATCAGACTTTAAAGAGTTCATTTATTAAAAACAGAGCTCGACTGATTTAGTGTTGGACGATAGTATCACAGACAAATCGGTATCAGTGGTTAAACTTTTATTTTACAGTATAAATAAAGCAAAGATGTGTTTTTATATTTTACATAAAAATTCTGTTGGTTTTCTTTTAATTCGACTTCTATATATTTCATTGTATTTGTGTCCTTTTCATTACGTCAGCGGTTGATCAGTAAAATGTCAAACCTCAGTTACATGTCAACACATCAGTATCGTGTTTTGTCATCAAACAAACTGACGATCGGTCATTCTATATTAAATTATTTAAAGTGTAAAACTTTACTAACCTGTCGTCTGATCACATGAGTTGTTTTGTAAAATCTCTTTATCTGCTGAATAGAACCAGGTTCCTCTGAATTAATCAAAGTTCTGTCCACAAACATGGTTTATTTACTTGTTCCTGTGTCGAGTTTGATTGTCTGAGAATCAACACTGTCGTATTTTATCATATTTAGTTTCTCGATGTCGATCTTGTTGTTTTCACATTGTTCCCGGTACAGTTGGTGTTTGTGTGTGTGCACGTTCACAGTTACAGTTGTGTGACTGATGTGATGTGTGTGTTCTCACCTGTGAACTCTGCTGGTGTTGAAGTTAAAGTGTGTGTTTGTGTGTTTACAGGATGAAGCCGAGCTTCTCTGGATCTATGACAGACGTTGACGAAGAGGCCGATCTCTTGAATCCCGCTCATCTCACCCTCGCTCTGCTTCCGTTTCCGGGCTGAAACCCACTTTTTCTTGTTGAAACACTAAAAATATTCAATTGCACAAAATAATGTAGCAGAAAGCCGTGGAGTTGTTTGACCTCATCTTTCATGGGTCCGGTACGTCCTCGTCTTTTTAACGTTTCATTTTAAATGGAGTCCAGACTTCACTTCCGTCAGCTTCCCCGCGGTTCGATCTCTCCAGGTCTCTGTTGAATGTTGAAAGTGAACTGAAAGAGCTCCAGGTGCGTCAGCACCCCCCCCCCCCCGTCAGGAGGATGAACGGCTCTCTTTTAACCCCGCCCAGCCCGCGGGCGGCAAACTCCTCTCCGTTACCCCCCTCACCCTCCCCATCTCCATCTCCTCCATCTCCCTCTATGCTGCCCCTGTCCCCCCGGCCACCCCCTCTCCCACCTCTCGTGAGCCCTCCACCCCAGGCCCACCCCTCCTCCCTCTCGGACACCCCCACTCCGTCCCCCTCGCCTTGCCTGAGCTGGACCGAATTCTGTGAGCTTCATGCACGTGTTGCAGCCGGTGACTTTGCCCGTCACTTTCGGGCTTTTCTCCAGGAGAATCCCCACTACTCCTCAGACTCAGCAGCCGCCTTCTGCCGCCGCTTCACCGACCGCTTTGTTCGTCACTTCCAGAGCGAATTGGAGGGGGCGCTCCTGCCCAGTTGTGCGTCTGGGAGGGACGAAACGATGAGCTGGGCCCCGCAGTCAGATGCGACTTCGCTGGAAGAGGAGGCGGTCTCGCCCCTCTCAGCAACGGGGGGTGTGGTCCTCCCGTGCCCCCCAACCAACCTGATGCGGGCTTTATCCAAGCCTGCGCCGACGAGGCTGGTGTTGGAGAACCGCACCGGGGACAGGTTTCAAGATTCCTACGCCCACGGCCAAGTCCTGCCGCCTTCGTCCTCTTCATCGTGCTGCTCCTCAGTGGGAGGGAACAACGGCAGGCGCGAGGAGAGGGGGGGCATGATCGCCCCTGGGAATGGGGAAGCACCCGTTGAAGAAGAGGAGGACAGCTGGCTCGGAGTGTCGTCTGTTGGAGAGGATGTTGATACAGAAGAGCGGGACGCCGAGTCTACAGAGGTGGATAATGCTGACCCCTCCCACACTTCTCAGATTCCACCTTCCCCTTCCTCCGTCACTCCTCCCCCTGACTCCAAAGGTAACGGCACGCCCAACTCCTCCAAAAACAAACTGAAAAAGCGTTTTTCATTGCGGAGTGTGGGTCGTAGTGTTCGGGGGAGCGTCCGCGGCATCCTGCACTGGAGAAGCTCCTCCAGTGACTCGGCCCAGAGCCAGCTGCCCTCCAGCTACAGCTACACTATGGGTGTGCAGGACGCTACTTTGGTTTCAACCTCCAAGAGGAACTCTGGTACGCAGCCCCCCACACCCACCTCTTCCATGCCAGTCTCTCTGTCCATGCCTCTTTCCCTCCCCCATTCCTCTTCCTCCTCTCTGCCTCCCTCATCTTCAAGCAGCGCCACCTCTCTGTCTCTGTCTGAGGCTGCTCGAGATCGGCGGCGGAGCAACGGGGAAGGAGGCGAGAAGGAGAAGTGGAGTCATCGGCTGGAGAAACTCAGACTGTCCCGATCCCCTCCTCCTGTCCTCACCTCCACCACTTCCGGCGCTCACTCCACCTCCTCCACGCTGCCTCCGAGCAGCGCCGCTGCCGCCGCCATGGGGCCGCCAAGGAGGGTGGGCCGACTGGTGCGGGAGGGAGGGGTGAGCGTCAGCTCGTCCAGCGACGAGTTGAGTGGCAGCCACGGCTTCTCTGGCTTCTCATTCGGTTTGCTGCATCACGGTACGGACAACAACAACGCTGCCTCAGCTTCATCTGCAGCGGCTCAGACTGGTCCGGTGCAGCCTCTGGCCAGCGGAGGGAACGTGCCCTGGAGAGGAGGACGCTGGCACAAGTGTCGTCTGGTCCTCAGAGAGCGGGACAGAGAAGGCGGTGAGCGGGGAGAGGAGTACTACCTGGAATTCTTCATTCCACCTAAAGTAAGTGTTTCCCTCCGGTGTCCCAGCAGAAACAAGAACAGAAGTAACTTTAAAAGATGAGATAATGTTAAAACACAAAATAAACCTTGAATCTGACGTCAGAAACTTTATTATCAGCAGCATTAAGATCACAGGTGAAATTATTGTCTCTCAATGTTAAGTTACAGATTTTCAAAGGATGACTTCAGTCCTTCCTGTGTAACGTACTCCAGCTCTGGTTTTGATAGCGAAGCGTTAATCTGCAGTTATTTATTTTGCTTGGTTTGTCTCCGCAGTCGTCGAAGCCTCGACTGACGGTGCCGTGCTGCTCGATCGTGGATGTGAGGAGCACCACAGCGCTGGAGGTCCCCGACAAGGAGAACACGTTTCTGCTGCAGGTAATCACATCTCTCCTCACTGACATAATAATCTGTAGAGACTCTGAGAGACTCTTTTTTTGATATTCTTTATTTATGTTTTTGTTCTGCAACACTTCCCTGAGTGTAAATCTACGTTCACACCTGTTTATTTCTCCTGCTGTTGCTATAGCGCCCCCTAACTGGGTGAGAGAGGTTGTTGTTTGCAGCCTATTTAAATGGATCAAAAATAACAAACATAATAGTTTAATATTCATTGTTTTTGCAGCAGAAAGTCAAGACTTCAAATGATAAGACACAGTGGAGCCACAGAGTGTGGGGGGGGGCAGAGTTCATGTTTCTATATTTAGAATCTTTAGGATCAATATGTTTTATGTGTTAATTGATTAAAAACATGTCCGATGTCTGTAATTCCATTGTTAACTGTTTCAGTACTTATCATTATCATAGTTTTTTAACTCACTGAGGATGTACAGAGTTTAGAGATACGGAGATTCTCCAGGAAGTGACATCAGAAGAAGAAAAAATACCAGTTTAGAAACTGAAGGAACATTTTCTACTGCAGAGGTCAAAGAGTGAGAATCTCAATTTAACCACCGTTAGTGAAGAAAGGAGGAGTGAGTGTAATAAAAAGCTCTGACCTGAACCTGTGTCCTGATGTTGTTCTCCTCGTTTCACTTCCTCTCAGCTGGAAGCGTCGGCGCAGTATGTGATTGAGACTCGAGACGCCGTTCAGATGAGAGCCTGGCTGAGCGACATCAGGAACGGCATCTGTATCAGGTAACGATCGGCAGCTAGAGGGCGACACGAGTCCGATCGCACCCGGCGGCCTGAAGCCGCTGTGCTTTCGCTGTGTCTGGGTAGTAACTTCCTTCTGTCCCCCCACAGTGAGCAGGACGATGCTGAGGGTGTGTGTGTTGGCCCGTTAGACATCAGCGGAACTCCTGAGATTGTCGACCGTCTTTCACAAGGTGTGTTTGTGACACGATGGCTGCTCTGGTTTGCACCTCCTGGTATCAACCCGTTAATAACAACACTCATATTTCTTGTTGTGTCTGTTTTTCGCGTCAGTGTGTTACGGAGGCTCGTCACCTCTGATGGATCCTCTCCCACCGGAGCTGCCTCCTCGAGCCCCTCTAGACGAACCGGACGGCCGGATTCTTGGTGGAGGCGGGGCTAGTCTTGGCACACCATTTGCAGAGACGCCTGATGCCACAGGTGAGGAGCATCCAAAACTGATTTCACTTTTGAACCGGGGGGGGGGTTAGCTGAAGTAGCCGCTCCTCATTTCAAAGTGTTGATGTAGCTGTAGCTCAGTATGAAACTTCTGGATGCTGTGAAAAGAAAGAAATCAAAAATGTATGAATTAAAATGTCTCCTCCACTCACCCAGGGTCCTTCCTGTTCTCTGAGGTGACGTCCTCTGAGGCCGTGGAGCACCCTCTCAGCGAGTGTCAGTGGTTTCACGGCACCCTGTCCCGCCTCAAAGCTGCTCAGCTGGTGTTGGCCGGAGGCCCGGCGAGCCACGGCGTCTTTCTGGTTCGCCAGAGCGAGACGCGGCGCGGTGAATATGTCCTCACCTTTAACTTCCAGGGCAAAGCCAAGGTGAGTCCTGGAGTGAAGACGGAAAATAAAGTGATGTTATCCTGGAAGAGGAAACAGCAGCGTCCAGTCAGAACAACACACAACACTATATTCCACCAGTTACCAACGTGTTGTTCAATCGTCTTGAATAATCAAATACAACACATCTTATTTTGTAGCCTCCATGTTGTTCACACACAACACACACATATCAGATGACAGAATTTCTTAACTCCCACAAATTGGACCGTGTGACGAGCATGTGAACCATCAGTCCTGATTACAGAGGACAATGTTGGACGTCAGATTGACTTGTGTTAAATGTTGTGACTTTTCATCACTGAGTCCGTTCCTGTCTTTGCTCTCGTCCCTCCAGCACCTCCGTCTGTCCCTGAATGAGGACGGTCAGTGTCGGGTGCAGCACCTCTGGTTCCAGTCCATCTTCGACATGTTGGAGCACTTCCGGGTGCATCCGATCCCTCTGGAGTCTGGCGGCGCCTCGGACGTCACGCTCATCAGCTTCGTGGGTGCCACCGCCGTTCGCCAGCCAGGTACGAGTCCCCCCGACTCTCCATGTTTACAAATACACAGTCATCATAACACGACGGGTCCAGACAGTGCTCTCACTGGACGTCCTCACATGCACAACAACACTGAGAGGTAAACTCATGCATCACTTCCGTCTGAGGTGTGTCTGTCCCGTCAGTGTTTTATTGTCTCTCCTCTGTTGTTGCTGCACTAGTTCACCTACAGGTACTAATGGAGTCACCTGAACACTGGTATCCAGCCGTTTAAAACTGTTGCTATGGTAACGCCTGGTAACTCTGGGTATTTCCAAAGTGGAATTTTTCCACCTTTCAAATCTGCTGATGTGTTTCGTGGTTTAGACATTTAATGTGAATCTGTGGCAGCTCAGGTTTCCATTCAATCCTATGATTCTTTAATAATTCTTTGATAAGTGATGCTTCAAAGAATTTCATTTCTATCCATGATTTCTTATCAATGTGTGACTACTTCATTAACCCTGATATCCCGACTGTGTGCGTCTCGAGCTGAACACGGTGTGCACGTGTTCAAATACGTGTCTCAACCAACCGACACAGAGTAGACGTCAGTGCTGTTCAGGTCCTAATAACTTCTGATTAGTGTCAGTGTTTATTGTTAAAGTGTAAAGTGAGCACAGGTCAGGAGAGAGGAAGAGACACTGAGACAGAGACTCTGGTAAAAGACGACCACACCTTTAATGTGCGTCTGTCTTGAAGCAGCAGTGGTCATGATTACGCAGCCGTGGGAAATCCTCCCTCATGTGTCAGGTCATGCTCTTCATCTCTTCACCACTGATTTAAATCAGGTTGTGATATAATCCCAGATATTAAACTACATGTCTGTTTCTCTAAAACTGTTTTCAGACATGAACTCAGGAAAATGTCGGTAAAATATTGTCTGTATATGTTGTGTAGTCATGTTGTGTAGTCTGTGTTTGTGCAGCAGACAGAAGTCGTCAGTTCTCATCACTTTTTAAAATGTATTCAAATAGAAACAAACCACAGATATTTTGCCAACGACTTCCTCTCGGCCATGTTACAGCCGCCGCAGAGTTTTCCGTCTGCCCTCTGTGTCCCATTGTTCTCTGACCTCTCTGTTGTTGTTTGTTGTATCCGTTGGCTCATCCCCTTGCAGGCCGGGACAGGGCAGGCAGTCGGCCTACAGTCTGTGACGTCATCACCACGCGCCATCCTGACTCTCCATCAACCCCCATCTCTGACTGTGTGTAAGTGAGACCGGACTCGGCTGAGAGAGGAAGAGTGTACGAGAGAGAGAGAGAGAGAGAGAGAGAGAGAGTGTGTGACTGGAGTGGTTTGTTTTTCCTCATCAGAGTTCAAAGATCATCACAGGCACAGAAATCTGCTTAGTGATCCGCTCCAGTAGGAACAGATCTAGAGCTCGTCGTCACCTCTGCTTGTTTAACCTGAAGTTCAACAATGTGTTTGTTTGATATTTATTAATTTCTCCTGGTGTTAATTTACATCATTTGTAGAGAAACAAGTGGTTAAAACACAGACGGACACATAAACAATAGAGATAAAACAACAATAATAACCCCCCCCCCTCTCCTCCCCATTTGTCTCTGCTCACCCTGCGGGTGAGACGTCGTCCACCGAGACTCCGGTTCTTTCCTCCAGTTAATGAGGAGTTTCTCTCTCCACAGCAAAGAGCTTCTCATTGTGTGTTAGTTCAGAGTAAATTCGTGCGCGTGTGTGTGTGTGCGAGTGTGTGTGTGTGTGTGCACGCGAGTGTGTGTGTGTGCTTGCGAGTGTGTGTGTGTGTGTGTTAGTGCGAGTGTGTGTGTCGGACGCCTCCATGACTCCGTGGACTCCATGACCACAGACTCCTCCCACCTAACAGTCCACTCACTGTCTTTTTCTCTCCTCTCACTCTTCCTCCCTCACTTCACTTCTCACACTTTGTCACTTATTTCCTCCTCCTTCCTCTTTCTCCCTTTGCTTATACTTTTCTTTCTCCCCTCCCCTCTTCTTTCTTCTCACCTTCTCTCCTCTGTTTCTTCTTCATGCAGACTTGACCAGCAGACCCCGTAGCCCTCCTCAGCCTCCTCCCCTGCCACCGGGCCGGCCGCCACCACCGACTCCGCCCCAGGACAGAGGAAATGAGACGGAGCTGGTAGGAGGAGCGGGAGGAGGAGCGGGAGGAGCAACAGCGACTGTGGTGACAATGGCAACGACAGGAGGAGGAGGAGGAAGTGGAGGCAGCGGAGGTGGAAGTGGAGGAGGAGTGGAGGACTGGGAGGAGAGGGACAGGGACACTCCTCTCCGCCAGCTGGAAGCTGTGGAGGGAGAAGAGAGGGACGGAGCGAGGGCACCGAGAGCCATCGATAACCAGTACTCCTTCTTCTGATGAAGGGAAGGCCAGGAGGAGGAGGAAGAGGAGTGTGTGTGTGTTTGAGTATCGACCGAGTGTGTGAGTGAGTGAATGTGAGAATGGATGAGGCGGTGAACATCATAGCCATTCATAACCAGTATTTTTATTTCGTTAGCAAGCTGGAGGACAAGAGGAGGAGGAGTAAACTAACACTATAAGACAGAGAGAGGGAGAGAGACGGGTGAGAGCAGCTTTACAACACTAACTTCGTGGTACATTTCTTTTTTTATTTAGTTTTGTCGGTACGCCTCGCAGCAGCGTCTGCTCTGTCTCATGTGCACGTGGACAGAAGTGTCAGTTCATCACTGTTGTTCTACAGAGACACGTTCGCCAGAGAAAACATGGAACACAACAAACACTACATGATACTCACATAAGGGAGGAAGTGGAGAATTCCAAAAATCTTTCTGATTGGATGCAGAAGAATCATCAAACTGTGTGAAGAGTTTTACAGGAAGAGAAGAGACAGATTTAGATTCTGAAAACCGACAATAAATCCATTATTTAATACAAGAAATTGGTGATTTTCAGTTTAAGTAAAAACGTTTATCATTAATAACTGCACATGACAGAGAAACATCTGTAATTGATTTCTCAATCAACAGAAATCTAATCACAACCAAACATTTGTTGGATGCAGCTTCTCAAATGTGAGAATTTGCTGCTTTTCTTTGTTTCAGTTTCTATAAAGTTGTTTGTTTAAAAGAAGGTTTATCTTAAAACTATAATATAAAAATAATCATAAGCTGCAGCCATTCTTTTTTCTTGTGGAGTGTTTTATAGGAACAAGAATGTAGGGAGACTAATGTGTAATAATTAAAGCTCGAGCACTGACAAGGACCCTATTGCTTTTTAGTTTGAAAACTGCAGGTTGCGTTAAAGTTAAGGATTGTTAATGGAGTTTGGTGCGATGACGCCTGAACTCAAAGTGTAAAAACATGTTGGTTCGAGTGGCACATGAACCAGAGCAGACAGGAAACGTTTACCTCAGCATGGCACTCTCTTTCTCTCACACACACACACACACACACACACACACACACACACACACACACACACACACACACACACACACACACACACACACACACACACACACACACACACACACACACAGAGCTGAACAGAGAGAGATGTGTTTTCTTTCAAAGAAAAACTGTTGATGATACCAATAACAATAATATTGATGGAAATAATAATAGTAGTAGTATTAATTTTATTTGTTTTTATGACACCTTTTTTATCTCGTATGCTTTCTCCATGTAACACTTGTTCCGACTCCATCTTGTAATTCAAATGAAACGTCTTTGTGCCTTTTTGTATTTTTTATTTTTGGGATAAAAAGAAGGAAAAAATATATATAAATATATATAAGATTTGCTAAAAATGCCTGGTTGTCAAGGCGACAGTATCCCACATCTTTTGTTTCATGCTGTCTTCTCCTCCTCAGCCTCCTCCTCTGTTCATCAAGGGTTCAAAGAAGAAAAACTACAATTAGCAGAACATGTCAATGAAAACACTTTTTCTACTTGTGCCTTTCTGTGTCTGTCGTCTCGTCATGGCCTCGTCGTCTGCATTCGTTGTTCAGTTCATGGCTCAGACCTGTGACACCCCCCCCCCCCCCCCCCCCCCCCCCCACCCCCACAGAACTTTTCTTTGCTCATGTATTTGTCTATATGCCCCCCCCCCCCCCCCCCATCACGTCCTGTCCTTCTCTCAGTTTAAAACTCTTTGTGCCTTTCTCTGTCTCTTTTCTCTCTTTGCTGGGACCGTGTGTTGAGGGTGGCCGGTGTTTGTCTGTCCACCCCGTGTGGTTAGTTTCAGGTACTACATTGAATTTAATGATAATGATATAATATAAATATAGTGAAACAGCAGCTGGTTGGTGTCTTTTGTCCTTGTCCTCCAGATGTCCCTCTCACCGTCATCACCTCATTACACACTAAAGATGGACGACGCTGGGCCCACAGCCTGGGCTGATGACGTCATTCAGAGTCAGGCTGCGGTAGTGCGGGTGGGGGGCGTGGCATGAAGGTCCCGCCCACACATTATTAACTAATCAGGAGTTCTCGAGTCTCAGCTGTCAATCATAACGTCTCAGCTGTTTTTTATACTAAAAACAATTTAAATCAAACTTATCAGAAACATGAACACTTTAAAATCTGTTCAGTACATCAATTCATCTCAAGATATTTAGTTCTGATATGATGTTAATATCTGATTCTTTTCATTTATTAAAGAAATATGAAAATACTAATAACTAAACTCAAAATATACAAATATTTTTTAAATCAGAGGGAAAAGTGATATTTTTTCTTATTGAAATATAAATAAAGTTAGTCAAATAATTGTAATTCATTTTATTTAAAAAATGTAAAATCCATGTAATCTGTCTTTGTGACTTAATTATTGAAGAAATAGAAAAAAATAAGCAAAATAAAAAAAATGTTTTTGAACATTAAAACGGTGACGTCTCCTCAGCCAATGAGAGAGCAGGTGTGAGGTAAGTGACTTGTGTCTCGTCCAATCAGAGCTTACAGAGGATCGGTGGGCGGGGCTTGAGACCAGTGTGCTTGTTATGTTCACCGGCTGATCCCGGTGACGTCGCTGCTGTTGTTGAAAACATTCCCATCTTCCCGCCGAACTGCATCACGGTCAATGATGACGTCACAGCCCGTGAAGCCTCCCAGTGTGAACATGAAGAAAAACCCGGTTTGATGTTTTGAATCTTTTCCCGCGGAGTCAGTGACGAGAGCAGCGGAGCCGCCCCGCGCTCCGGCGGCAGCAGCGCTGAGTCGGATCGAACGCACCCGGCGCAGTGTTTTGTTGTGGTGCAGTGGACGGTTCCTCTGCTTCTCGGCCTCGAACTTCTCTGGAGCCACTTCACCGGATTAACGGGATTCACCGGATTAACGGAATCACCGGGATGCTCATGACCAAACAGTACGAACTCACGTTTCACTTTGTCATGACGTCACAGTTTTAACCAAAGTGTCGCTCCTACGTTTGTCTTAGCTAACGTTAGCCCAGCTAGCTAACTGGTCTGTGGGTATTATGGGAGTTTGTGTTGGACAGAAGCCGCAGAGACAGAGAGAGACAGACAGACAGAGACAGAGAGACAGACAGAGACAGAGAGACAGACAGATAGAGACAGACACAGACAGAGAGAAAGACACAGACAGACAGACAGACAAAGACAGAGGAGAATGTCCTGTTAGCCTGTTAGCTCAGTCAGTGTCCGGCTTGTTGTTATTGTTCTCTGAGAAGCTTTAGCTTTAGCTTGTAGCTTTAGCTGACACCACTGAGCTCAGTCACTGTTTACAGGGTCGGTGTGGAGGTTAGAACCCGGATGTCTCAGAATTGTGTCCTGACTAAAGTGTTGTTATTGTCTCCGGTGACAGAGAAACTCTGCCCCCTACAGGAGACCTGTGTGTTTACATGAAGCTGCTGCTGACATGTTGGCTCCAGTTTGATTGTAATTTAACATGTTTTTATCAACTGACGAACATTAGCAGACTTTTAAAAATGTTTTTTATTCGTGGAGCCTTTTGTAACATTGAGACGTGCTATTCAAATACAGATATTATAATTATTGTTATTATTATTATTATTATCATTATCATCATTATTATTGTAATCATTATCATCATTATTACTATCATTATTATTATTATCATTATTACTATCATTCTTATTATTATCATGTGTTCACCTTCTGCAGGACGAGAAACACAATGAAACCTCCAGCACAGACTCAGTCTCCTCCCGTCAGCAGCAGCCTGGTGAGTAGAGCTGCTGTTAAACTCTGTTTGTTCTGAGCAGCTGATCAGTTCTTTGTCCCAGAGTCGTGTCTGTCAGGACGATTCTGACCCGACAGTGTTTCTTCTGTTGTTGTAGTTGTTGTCAGGGAGAATAATGAACAGCTGATCTTCATTCAAACATCCTGACCTAAACTAGAACGTCAGGAAAGCTGCACCAACAGTTTCTCAAATTCAATCAAGCTGCATCAAATCACACTCACTCACCAGTTCTCTAATGACTTTAGTTATTCTTTGGGAAATCAGTGCCACTGTTTAAAACATGTAATCATGTCAACGTCAGTATCAGTCACACGTCCTGACTTCTCCACGCGTCAGTTCTCCGTGTGGTTAACGCTGACTTCTGTGTTCAGGTGTTTGAAGGTGTTTACAACAACGCCCGCATGCTTCACTTCCTCACAGCCGTCGTGGTGAGTAATCCGCTCCTCTGTCGGCCTCAGTCAGGTCCCGGTAGATGTTGAGTTTTAAAGTTTTCCTCTCTGCTGGTCTCAGGGCTCCACCTGCGACGTGAGAGTGAAAAACGGGGCTGTGTACGAGGGAATCTTCAAGACTTTGAGCTCACAGGTAAAACATACGGCACTTCCTCTCACCTAGACCGTGAGAGCTTCATTCTGATTTATCTGCGTGTGTGTCCTCCTTTGTCGGACAGTGTGAGCTGGCTGTGGACGCTGTTCATAAATGCAGTGACGGGGATGGAGGTGGGGGAGGTGAGGAGGGAGGAGGAGGAGGTCTGTCCTCTTCGCCAAAAATTGAGGAGATCACCGACACGATGATCTTCAGCCCGACCGACCTGGTCACCATGACCTGCAGAGATGTCGATCTGAACTTCGCTGTCAGAGGTAAACAGACTCAGAGGGCGTGAAATAAGACTCCTGACCTGTGACCTTTTAATTCTGACACTCACGTTAAACTTGAAATTCACAGAACGTCAGTATCAACACACAATGTTTACTGTAAACACATTAGAACAACACTATGTTACTTTAACCGAGCAACAGCGCCCCCTGCAGCTCCACACTGTGATTCACTCTGTGTCGGATCAAGAGGTTTTCATGTGTAGAAAAAACAAAGTGAGTCAATGACTCTTACTGGATATTACCCATGATCCTCTGCTTCCTGACCCAGAAGAGCTGCTGTAACAAATCCACCAAACTGTTCAGAGTTCTTCATGTTTTAAAGTTTCCTGCTGAACACTGGAGATAAACTCTGGTTGTTAATAACTTCTCAGTGTTTTGAACTGATCCCAGATCAGCTTCACTCAGAACAGACGCTCAGGGAGTGAAGGAGGAATCTTTCTCCATGTTCATACTCAAACATTTAATGTGTGTCTGTGCATGTTGATTTTATTTTTTGTTTGTGTGAACAGACGCGTTCACTGACTCGTCCATCGGCTCGTCGCGGGTGAACGGGGAGCACAGGGAGAAGGTGCTGCAGAGGTGGGACGGAGGTGGAAATGGAGAAAACTTCGAGCTGGAGTCGGACGCAGTGAGGAAACACACAAACGCACTTCAGACACATTTCTCGCTTGAGGACACTGATGAGTTTATTCTTAGACGGGAGTTTTTCTCGGGTCAGAAACTTTATGCCTGAACCCAAAAATGACCCATCAGGCTCAAGATCAGTATTCAGACTTTGCTGCAGTGATATTTGTGTCCACGTTCTTCCTGTCAGTCAAACGGCTGGGACGCCAACGAGATGTTCAAACTTAACGAGGAGGCGTACGGCATCAAGTCCACGTACGACTCCAGCCTCTCCATGTACACGTGAGTAACACTACTCCCAATGTTCACACTGAAGCTGCTCTTTATGTATTCATCCTTTATTTAAGTTTTCTGACGGACTTCCAGTGTCTCTGTATGACAGAAACTAAAGCTGCTGTAATGTTGGTTTATTGTGACTTTTAAAGATTCAGTTGAATAAAATCAAATCATTATAGGGAATCTGCTGATTAGAATCAAGATTTAATTTAATGCATCAGTCAAATAAGTTCCAACATGACCGCCCTGACTGTCTCTCTTTGGTTTTGACCCTTCCCAGCATGCCTTTGGAGAGGGGGAGCTCTGATGTCTATCGGCAGCGTGAAGCGCGAGCAGCTCGGCTGGCCAGCGAGATCGAGGGCAGCCTTCAGTACCGCCGGCGTGTTTCTCTAGAGAACGACGAGGGCAGGAGCGAGGAGGATAAGTACAGCTCCGTGGTTCGAGAGAGGGAGGAGCGGGCCAGTCCGGGATTCTCCTCCACCGTCAGGTACGAGCTTCACCAGCAGAGTGAGACCTTCATCCAATCAACTGAAGATTTTCTCTCACCCCCTCATCTCCCCCATCTTTGTTTTCCAGGGATGGTAAATACGTCCCCAGGACCAGAGAGAGGGCCGGGGTCTCTGGTCAAACTGCAACCTCCACCAGGCACCCCCCGCCCAGCTCCTCCTCACCCAAACCGCTCTCGGACCGGAGCAGCCCGCTGTCCGTCAGGCCCGCCCCCTCTCCTCACCCGCCACAGAGCAGCCCGCCCTCAGCCGCCAGCCCGCCCTGCTCCAATCACATTCTCCCACACTCCCTCTCACATCCGCAGGCGCTGGCCCACACGAGCCGCTCGTCTGTTAATGGAGGTGTGTGTGTGTGTGTGTGTGTGTGTGTGTGTGTGTGTGTGTGTGTGTGTGTGTGTGTGTGTGTGATTTGTCTTGACCGCTCGTCTCTCTCTTCTTCAGTTGCGTTGAGAACTTCCCCAAAATCCCAGAGACTTCAGAGGAACCTGCGGACTCCGAACTGCCAGTCCTCGTCTGCAGGTACACACACACACACACACACACACACACACACACACACACACAGACACACACACAGACACACACACACTCATGTGTCAGGCTCCATAAAAACATTAGTTTCATGTTCTTCTGTTTGTTTGGTCACATGATCACATCACTTCCTGCTCTCTCTCTCTCTCTCGTTTCCAAGTGTCTCGTCCATCTAAAGCAGACGCCCCTCCCAAGGACCTCCCCTTGACTGTCCCCGCCTACCTAGACTCCTCCTCCTCCACCGCTACCGAACCCTCTGACCCCACCCCTCTCTTCCCCGTCGATGGTGAGACGTTCAAATAAAGTTATTTCAGGTTGTTTAGAGACGTTTCGTTCTTTAGATGAAATGTTTTGTTTCTTGAAACACGTCAGTAAAAGCTTTGTCGTCCACAGTGAATGAAATCTTAGCAGCTAAGGAGCGGACGGAGAGTTTGTCCGCTCCACTGGAAGCGAAGAGCAGCAAAGGTAAAACTGTTTCACTTTTTATGACGATGTCTCATTTCATGAGAGAAATGAAAGTGACCTCTCGTCCGTGTCTTCGTCACAGGTCACACGGTTCAGCAGAGGTCTCAGCTGGACGAGCTCCGCAAGTTTGGGAAAGAGTTCCGGGTGAGTTTGAGAGTTCAGCTCAGCTTCAGGTTGAAACTGTCGGTTTGTTATATTCAGGAACACGGTGATGGACAGCTGACACTGACTCCTGATTGGTCGAGGGTGTGTACCCATGTTCTTAAAGGGAAAGATGTCGACGCCGGATCAGTTTCACTTTGTGTCGACGTGTCGTCCGTCTTCACAGTCGCTGGTTCCTCAGGTTGTGTTTGTTCACCGGTCGTCTTCTGTGTCTCAGCTGCAGCAGAGCTTCTCTTCCTCAGCGACTCCGTCATCTTCAGACCGTCAGCACACCTCTGCCCCGCCCCCCTCCTCCTCCCCCTCTTCCTCTTCCTCCCCCTCCTCTTCCTCTTCATCCTCCCCGGCTCCACCGAAACCCGTCACCCCCCTCGCCTCCTCTGCCCAAGATCTACAGCAGACCACGGAGGCAGCTCCCCCCAACACCGCCGCTCTGACACTTCCGCCTCAGGCCCCGGGGCCAGAGGGGCCGCAGCCCAGGACCCCCCTGCCGACCCCGCCCCCCCGCAGTGGCGAGGACAGCAGTGAACAAACAGAGGCTGCGAGCGCTGCAGTGTAAGTTACAAATGGCTTCCCTTCTTTTCATAACTGTCGCTGTAAAAAAAAACCATTAAAATGAAGGAAGAGAATCTGTGAAAACATTTAAATCTTATTCTCTGTTATAACTTCAAACGACTTCAAACGACTCCGACAGTTTTATTCTTTGTAACGTGAATCAAACTTCGACACATTAACTGTGTGAACAGAGTCTGAGTCACGTTCAGCGCTTCGATTAAGAGACTGGAGTTTTCACGAAAAACCTGCTTTTTGAAAATGCTGAATGTTGTTTTTTTGTTTTGCAGACAAGTGAAGAACTCGACACTGAATCCAAATGCAAAAGAATTTCTTCCCGTAAAAGGAAACTCAGTGATGGTTTGTAGAAATTCTCACAAAAACAAAACTCACATATTATAAATTATAATATATTTTTAAATTTCTCTGGTTTTCGATGAGAATCGTTTCAGTCGTTCCCACAATTTGAAAACTAAAGAGATTTGATTTTTGCGACAGAAACCTGCGACGACACCGACTCCTCCTCGACCGACCCCTCCCAGCCCCTCGGTGGTGCTGCCTTCCCCAGGTCCACAAGGAGGGTGCGCTATCTACAGCAGCCCCCCCGGACACTACCTGTCCTACATGTCCCCTATCACCATCCAAGGACACTCCATCCAGGTGTGAACCCCTCCCTCACCTCAGCTCACAGATCTGTCCTGAGAGATCACACCTGATGATCTGATCTCTCAGGACAGACGTTCAAACCAGGTGTGAATGTTGGGTTGTCTCAGAAAATCACTTCAGACAAAATCTTATTGTCTCCTCAGGCTCCACAGATGTACCAGTACACAATGTCAGCTGTTAACCAGGGTAAATACCCCAGACCCAAAGGTACACACACACACACACACACACACACACACACACACACACACACACACACACACACATCTGCATCTGTTCGTTCATAACTTGGATGTTTTGAACTTGTCTTCAGTCGTCTGTGTGTTGCTGCTAACAGGAGCTAACCGCTAATCCAGCTTCTTTTAATGGACACAGTGAAACTAAATGAAGTTTGAATCTCAGACTAACTTCCTGAATCTGGAATCAAAACAGAATCGACTAAGAAGCAGAAATGAATCCATGGTTTTAAATGTTGCATCATTAAAATATTGATTTGAAATGACTGAGCCTGGCCGAGTCTCGTCAACATGCTTCTTACGTTCATGTTAAAACTGTTTCAGCTCCGCTGGTGGGACCCCGCCCAGATCACCACACCTCCGCAGCCTCCTCCTTGATCTCAGCGGCGGCCTCTGCAGCCGGACCCCCGCTGGTGGCTTCTCCTTACCCGCTGTCCTACCTGCAGTACGGTCAGGTGATCCAGGCCATGTCCCCGCACTATCACGGACAGGTTCTTGTCTTTTCTTGCTCGGAGTTGATCATAAAATCTTTGACTTTGTCGAATTAAAAAAAAAAAATCTCTGTTCTTGAAATTTCCAGACTGTCTACTCGATGCTGCAGGGGGGTCCACGGATGCTGACATCTGGGGCCCCTCCTCAGCAGATGGGCCCCGGCCCACAGTTCCCCGGCCAGGCCGAGGGCCAGCCGGGGCCACAGCAGGCAATGTACGGTAAGCAGGGGGGGGGGGGTGGATTATATGTCACATATCTGGGTGTGGACGAGTTGGTTTGTGTTTAACAGATAATTAATTTAATGATTATTAAAACACATTTACATCTGATATATTCAGAAACGTGCCTCCATCTTAATCATCTAGATTCATGGATTGTTCTCTGATAAATCAGTTAAAGAAAGAAATCAAACATTCAGCTCAGTCTCTTCTTTCCACCAAGTTCACCGGAAATCAGAATCCGATTTTTTAGTTAATCCTGTCGATCAACGTGCAGCTGAAAACTGAACCTCCTTCTGAATATTTCATAAACGTGCAGATTCCTTCTTGTGACCTTTAAAATGAAACAGTTCCATGAATTTAAATGACGTGATGATGTATTTATGAGGAGCTGAGAAGATAAACGCTCCAATAAATGGACCAGTAAATAATAAATGCACGGTTGTGTTGGTGTGATTCGAACCTGTCCTCACACCGAGTCTTGTTGGACACTTTCTATTGCAGCTAAGAGGTTTGTGACCTGCTATTCTGTGGTCTGTCCAGCAGGGGCCGCCACCAACAAACAGATGTTAATTAGTTTTCGAGCAGTCGACTGTCGAGCACAGTGAAGAGCGTCAGAGATTCTGTCAAGTTCTTTTAACAACTGTCCAGTGAAACGAAATCTTCTCCTTGGTTCTCAGCTCCTCAGTCGTTCTCTCACCACTCGAGCTCCCTCCTCCATCCTCAGCCCTCCAGCACCCCCACCGGGAACCAGCCCCTGCCCCAGCACAGTGCGCCCAGCCCAGGACACGCTCACGTAGGTTTTTCGTTTAACCATCGATTTTATGATAAAACCAGAGAACAAATCATTGAGAGTTGTGAAAATATTGGACTGCAGATTGATCCTCTGAGGACGATGGACTTGTCTCTTCTTCATGTCCTGATGTCCACTCGTGACGATATCTCACCACTGCTGTGTTTTTGTTCCTCTCAGAGTCACGGTGGCCCTCAGCCTCAATCCATGTTTCACTCCGGAGGCCTGTCGGCTCCCACTCCTCCCAACCTTCCGCCGGGCCACAGCTCCCCTCAGGCCTCCTACACCATGCAGGGGTACAGCCTCCCCGCCCACCAGCAGCTGTCGCACGGCTTCCCCTCCATCGGGCAGCTCACACAGGTCTGACAACGCTGTTCAACTCCCACGACAAACCGCTGTGGGATTTTAGTCTCTGGAGGGTGTTTGTCTCTTACGTTAAATCGAGCTGCTCCGAACTTCACACTCGTGAATATCAGTTTGTTAAACGTGAAAAAGAAGAATCAGTAAAAAACTGATTTCATGTGTTCGTCCCTCACAGGCTCACGTCACCGGAGGCATGACAGGACCCCACCACTCTGCCGGCCACGGGCCCCCCCTCATGCTACACTACGCACCCCCCCAACAGGGCGGCAGCTCCAACCCCCAACACGGCCCGCCGACCCAACAGGGGGCGCCACAACACTTCTACATCGGACCACCCCAAGGTGAAACCTTATTGAACCAGAAACATAGCTTAGCATAAAGACTGTAAACGGGGGGAAACGTTAGCCTAGCTCTGTCCAGTCCGTGTGTTGTTACGGTGTTTGTTCTGTGATTAACTTGATGAAACATGTTTAACTGGGTTGAATTGTTTTGGTGTGTGTTGTCTCACAGCTGTGCAGGTTCAGGCTCACCCCACCCAGCAGCTGTCCTTCCACCCCTCCTCCAACTGAACTGTCCTCGTCACATCTGGATTCAGGAGCGATGGCGGCCGAGTATCTCACAACATTCCCACCTACGACATCAAATGAGCCTGTTTTAACCCGTATGTCCCAGAGACGCAGACAGATTTTAAAACTGAAGTACAGACTGTTTCCACACGAGGACTTGAAGCTGGACTGAAGACACTAACTGGTGAAACATTTTGGACACATTGTTTCCCCCCCGTCCCCCCCCGTCCCTCCTCTGTCCTTTTACAGACGAAACCAGTTCATTAATAATAAAACCACTGGAAAAAAACCCTTTGATTCAATTTACATCAACATTAATATCACAACCAAAGACTTTGTTTCCAGTCTACGTGCAGTGAACTGATCGATGAGTCAAAAGTCCGAAACTTCATTAAACATCAGGAGAAACTGAGTCTAATCCATTTTAAAGCTTTGTTGAAGGTTTAATTGACTTCGTCACAGTTGGTTTCATATCAACACGGTTAAAACACATAAATACACGTCTGAATGAACACATTCTCAGGAGTTGTCAGTAAAGTCAGTTCCTCTAAATCTCGGGTGATGTCAGAGGGAATAAGAACACAATTTATCAGTTAAAGAAAAAAACGAAATAAAGGAGCGAGTTGAACAAAAAAACCTAAAGTAACTTCTCCTCGTTCAGAAGTTTCATCTACAGCAACAAACTAAAAGAGAAATGAAATAAAGAACTAAAACAAACTTCGAACAGAAACTGTGGAGGAACGTTCCGACCAAGATAAGTTTCCACAGGTTCTGTTGTCAGCGGCCGAAACATCATGGAAGCAACATGGTGGTTTAAGAATGTCACCGTGGTCAGTTTCAGTCCGTCAGTCTGCGTCCCATCACGCTCTGAGCTGACGGAATCATCTGGAAGGAAGAAGACAAAGTGAGCGGCTGCTTCCTCAGGGAGAAAAACATCAGGGATCAAACTTACCGGAGGCTGATTGACGTAGTTTCCTTCATAATCATCATAATCATCATCGTCAGTTTCATCGTCAGTGTCCGTGTCGCTGTGAGCCGACGTCTCTGATGCAACATGAAAATAAAGTTCAGATTCTCCGGAGACTGACGAGGACTCGTGTCACAAGAACTCAGACCTTGAACTCACTTTTAGAATGCACATTCATGTAATCTTGTTCTTCTTGTTCCTCTTCTTCTTCTTCTTGTTCCTCGTGTTCTTCTTCTGCTTGTTCTTCTTGTTTCTCTTGTTCCTCATCTTGTTGGAATGAGATGATTTAACATCAGCTCACTAATGAGTATCTTAGTACATTGAAGAGACAGTTACAGTGTTTGTGGATGAAATCATAGAAATGTCAAACACTCACCTCCGAGGTTCACGTAATCGTTTCGAACATCTGTGGATAAAAGCAAACAGCTGATCAGCTTTGTTTCTCTCCTACTTTAACACGAGGTCACACATCTGTCAGTGGAGCTGAGGACAGTGAGACTCGTGTCTGTGGTCAAACGCTCCAACAAACAAATGAAACAGGTCATTAAATAAAAAGACGTCGTCACCAGCAGGTTTTTGACACAAGACATTTTTTTCGATCTGTGACTGTTTTCAAACCGAACCTGAACTGGGGGTCGAGGCTCGGCTCTGATTGATTGAAGGTTCGCGGTCGGGGATCACAATGCTGCAGAGGAAGAGGAGGAGAAGATGATGAGCTCAGAGGAAAAATCAATGAAATGAATCAGAGACTAGTGGAGCTGGTTTGAAAGAGTCGACCTACATGTAGCCTGGATCTTCTACATCACTGTCAGGAAGGTGAGCGTCAGGGTTCACGTATTCTGCTCCTGCACAAATCAAACAATCAAACAATCCACAGTGAAGCAGTGGTTCAAACATCTGGAACAAGTCAAGACCAACACGTGAAACACAGGACAACAGTCCACAACCTGGACAATCGAAGACAACAAGTCCAAAGAGGATGCTGACAAGACTCAACATGTCCCAACCCTTCACAATAAAGTTCTGAGTGAACAACCAATCAATCAATCAACCAATCAATCAATCAACCAATCAATCAATCAATCAACCAACCAATTAACCAATCAATCAATTAATCAATCAACCAATCAACCAATTAATCAATCATTCAATCAATCAATCAACCAATCAATCAATCAATCAAGGTCAGCAGCTGAAAGTGATGGAATCAGGTGCGTTCAGGTTCATGTTGAACTGCAGATCACCGTTCACCTCCGTTACAAAAACATTAAACATGAAGAACAAATATTTTCAATGAAACAATTCTGAAGATTGAAAAAAAGAGTTTTGCTGCTTGAAGTGAAAGAAAAGTGATTTTACCTTCTGTTGGATTCTCGTAGCTGGGATTACTTTCTGTGGGATGGAAGAACTCACGTTTTAGAGATTTAAAGAGTAAAAACTTTACAGTCACTATTATTGAAACGAGTCATTAGAGTTGATCGGATTCAATCAAGGATCTAGATCCATGTTCTTCTCTTTGTCGTCGCAGCATCATGTGTTTTTCTTCAGGGAATAAAACAAAGGTCTTGATCCCACAGTTTCTGTTTATGACAAATACATGGTTGAGATTATCAAACTGTTTCTCCTCCGAGAACGAACGTGTGGGATCGCTCAGCCTTCAACATCCTCCTCGAGCTGACGTCTGAATAACAACAGAGAGAACCTGACTGAAGCAAACAGAGAATCTCACCGGTGTCTGTCGCAGTGAAGGATCTGTGACTCCGCTGAGTTCCATCTGAAGATGAGCTGAACACATTCAACCAGAAGTTACACAAAGAAGTAACTCAGAGAAGAACTCGTTATAACACACGAGGCTTGTTTTCACGTTACAGGTGTGTAACAGTGAACAACCATAGTTTGACACTGAACACTTTCCCCAGAACCAGACGTTCTCACTCTTTTTGTTCCGACTCATTTCAGTCGTTTCTCAGAACTGTGGGTTTTTATAAACAGTCTATGGACTCGACAGATGTGACCCAGATGTGTTCAGGTGTGACTCACAGGACTCTGGGCGGCGACAGCAGGAAAGGGGCGGAGCGGATGGAGTTCAGGTCGATGGGCGGCTGCACTGAAAATCAACAGAGTCATCGTCAACAGACACGAGCTCAATAAAGTTTTGCTTTAAACTCAAAGTCTCCAGACAATTTTTCTTTTCTTCCATTTTTGAATCCAACGCACAGAAACGTTCCAAAGCTAACGAAGAGGAAACATGATTCACTTTTACAAAGATTAAAAATAAGAAATAAAACATACGAGTCTTATTTAAATGTGTGTTTGTCTCACGTGGATGGATGACTCTGAATTCAGTGGATCTGAGAGAAGACACAAATAATAGATATGTTCATAATAAGATGTACACAGGAATATATATTTATACAACTATATAAATATTTATACAACTATATATTTATATAACTATCTATATATTTATACAACTATATATTTATATAACTATATATATATTTATATAACGATATATATAAATAACTATATATATTTATATAACTATATATATATTTATATAACTATATATATATATATATATGGATATAATTCATGCAGACTCACGGCATGTAGTCCTCGGACGCATGAGTTTGTCTGATGGACACTGTTCAGAGGGAAAAGACAGAAATGATGATGAGTGAAAACAGGAAGTCACAGATTGTGAAGGACTCGTTGTCTCACCCAGTGGACGTCGTCTCCAGCAGTTCACACAGACGAGCGTCACAACCACGACGGAGACGGAGACAGCAGCCGACAGAACCACGAGGGGCCAGGACGGATCCATGATTCACCTGAGGACAGAGAGTCAATATTTAAACTCTACATTCTAATCTTATATACAAACTACCAGAGGAGACGTTTTCTACAGAAACTACCAGAGGAGACGTTTTCTATACAAACTACCAGAGGAGAAGTTTTCTACAGAAACTACCAGAGGAGACGTTTTCTATACAAACTACCAGAGGAGACGTTTTCTACAGAAACTACCAGAGGAGACGTTTTCTATACAAACTACCAGAGGAGACATTTTCTATAGAAACTACCAGAGGAGACGTTTTCTATAGAAACTACCAGAGGAGACGTTTTCTACAGAAACTACCAGAGGAGACGTTTTCTATACAAATTACCAGAGGAGACGTTTTCTATACAAACTACCAGAGGAGACGTTTTCTATACAAACTACCAGAGGAGACGTTTTCTACAGAAACTACCAGAGGAGACGTTTTCTATACAAACTACCAGAGGAGACGTTTTCTACAGAAACTACCAGAGGAGACGTTTTCTATACAAACTACCAGAGGAGATGTTTTCTATAGAAACTACCAGAGGAGACGTTTTCTATAGAAACTACCAGAGGAGACGTTTTCTACAGAAACTACCAGAGGAGACGTTTTCTATACAAATTACCAGAGGAGACGTTTTCTATACAAACTACCAGAGGAGACGTTTTCTATACAAACTACCAGAGGAGACGTTTTCTACAGAAACTACCAGAGGAGACGTTTTCTATACAAACTACCAGAGGAGACGTTTTCTACAGAAACTACCAGAGGAGACGTTTTCTACAGAAACTACCAGAGGAGACGTTTTCTACAGAAACTACCAGAGGAGACGTTTTCTATAGAAACTACCAGAGGAGACGTTTTCTACAGAAACTACCAGAGGAGACGTTTTCTATACAAACTACCAGAGGAGACGTTTTCTACAGAAACTACCAGAGGAGACGTTTTCTACAGAAACTACCAGAGGAGACGTTTTCTACAGAAACTACCAGAGGAGACGTTTTCTATAGAAACTACCAGAGGAGACGTTTTCTACAGAAACTACCAGAGGAGACGTTTTCTATACAAACTACCAGAGGAGACGTTTTCTACAGAAACTACCAGAGGAGACGTTTTCTATACAAACTACCAGAGGAGACGTTTTCTACAGAAACTACCAGAGGAGACGTTTTCTACACAAACTACCAGAGGAGACGTTTTCTACAGAAACTACCAGAGGAGACGTTTTCTATACAAACTACCAGAGGAGACGTTTTCTATACAAACTACCAGAGGAGACGTTTTCTACAGAAACTACCAGAGGAGACGTTTCTATAGAAACTACCAGAGGAGAAGTTTCTATAGAAACTACCAGAGGAGACGTTTTCTACACAAACTACCAGAGGAGACGTTCTCTACAGAAACTACCAGAGGAGACGTTTTCTACAGAAACTACCAGAGGAGACGTTTTCTACAGAAACTACCAGAGGAGACGTTTTCTACAGAAACTACCAGAGGAGACGTTTCTACACAAACTACCAGAGGAGACGTTTTCTACAGAAACTACCAGAGGAGACGTTTTCTACAGAAATTACCAGAGGAGACGTTTTCTATAGAAACTACCAGAGGAGACGTTTTCTACAGAAACTACCAGAGGAGACGTTTTCTACGGAAACTACCAGAGGAGACGTTTTCTATAGAAACTACCAGAGGAGACGTTTTCTATAGAAACTACCAGAGGAGACGTTTTCTACAGAAACTACCTGAGGAGACGTTTTCTACAGAAACTACCAGAGGAGACGTTTTCTACAGAAACTACCAGAGGAGACGTTTTCTATACAAACTACCAGAGGAGACGTTTTCTACACAAACTACCAGAGGAGACGTTTTCTACAGAAACTACCAGAGGAGACGTTTCTACACAAACTACCAGAGGAGACGTTTTCTACAGAAACTACCAGAGGAGACGTTTTCTACAGAAACTACCAGAGGAGACGTTTTCTACAGAAATTACCAGAGGAGACGTTTTCTACAGAAATTACCAGAGGAGACGTTTTCTACAGAAACTACCTGAGGAGACGTTTTCTACAGAAACTACCGGAGGAGACGTTTTCTACACAAACTACCAGAGGAGACGTTTTCTACAGAAACTACCAGAGGAGACGTTTTCTACAGAAACTACCAGAGGAGACATTTTCTGTACAAACTACCAGAGGAGACGTTTTCTATACAAACTACCAGAGGAGACGTTTTCTACAGAAACTACCAGAGGAGACGTTTTCTACAGAAACTACCAGAGGAGACGTTTCTACACAAACTACCAGAGGAGACGTTTTCTACAGAAACTACCAGAGGGGACGTTTTCTACAGAAACTACCAGAGGAGACGTTTTCTACAGAAATTACCAGAGGAGACGTTTTCTACAGAAATTACCAGAGGAGACGTTTTCTACAGAAATTACCAGAGGAGACGTTTTCTACAGAAATTACCAGAGGAGACGTTTTCTACAGAAACTACCTGAGGAGACGTTTTCTACACAAACTACCAGAGGAGACGTTTTCTACGGAAACTACCAGAGGAGACGTTTTCTATAGAAACTACCAGAGGAGACGTTTTCTATACAAACTACCAGAGGAGACGTTTTCTACAGAAACTACCTGAGGAGACGTTTTCTACAGAAACTACCAGAGGAGACATTTTCTATAGAAACTACCAGAGGAGACGTTTTCTACAGAAACTACCTGAGGAGACGTTTTCTACACAAACTACCAGAGGAGACGTTTTCTACGGAAACTACCAGAGGAGACGTTTTCTATAGAAACTACCAGAGGAGACGTTTTCTATACAAACTACCAGAGGAGACGTTTTCTACAGAAACTACCTGAGGAGACGTTTTCTACAGAAACTACCAGAGGAGACATTTTCTACAGAAACTACCAGAGGAGACGTTTTCTACAGAAACTACCAGAGGAGACATTTTCTATAGAAACTACCAGAGGAGACGTTTTCTACAGAAACTACCAGAGGAGACGTTTTCTACAGAAACTACCAGAGGAGACATTTTCTACAGTAACTACCAGAGGAGACGTTTTCTATAGAAACTACCAGAGGAGACGTTTTCTATAGAAACTACCAGAGGAGACATTTTCTATAGAAACTACCAGAGGAGACGTTTTCTATACAAACTACCAGAGGAGACGTTTTCTATACAAACTACCAGAGGAGACGTTTTCTATACAAACTACCAGAGGAGACGTTTTCTACAGAAACTACCAGAGGAGACGTTTTCTACAGAAACTACCAGAGGAGACGTTTTCTATACAAACTACCAGAGGAGACGTTTTCTATACAAACTACCAGAGGAGACGTTTTCTACAGAAACTACCAGAGGAGACGTTTCTACACAAACTACCAGAGGAGACGTTTTCTACAGAAACTACCAGAGGAGACGTTTTCTACAGAAACTACCAGAGGAGACGTTTTCTACAGAAATTACCAGAGGAGACGTTTTCTACAGAAATTACCAGAGGAGACGTTTTCTACAGAAATTACCATAGGAGACGTTTTCTACAGAAACTACCTGAGGAGACGTTTTCTACACAAACTACCAGAGGAGACGTTTTCTACGGAAACTACCAGAGGAGACGTTTTCTACAGAAACTACCAGAGGAGACGTTTTCTATACAAACTACCAGAGGAGACGTTTTCTACAGAAACTACCAGAGGAGACGTTTTCTACAGAAACTACCAGAGGAGACATTTTCTATAGAAACTACCAGAGGAGACGTTTTCTACAGAAACTACCAGAGGAGACATTTTCTACAGAAACTACCAGAGGAGACGTTTTCTACAGAAACTACCAGAGGAGACGTTTTCTACAGAAACTACCAGAGGAGACGTTTTCTATACAAACTACCAGAGGAGACGTTTTCTACAGAAACTACCAGAGGAGACGTTTTCTACAGAAACTACCAGAGGAGACGTTTTCTACAGAAATTACCAGAGGAGACGTTTTCTACAGAAACTACCAGAGGAGACGTTTTCTACAGAAACTACCAGAGGAGACGTTTCTACAGAAATTACCAGAGGAGACGTTTTCTACAGAAATTACCAGAGGAGACGTTTTCTACAGAAATTACCAGAGGAGACGTTTTCTACAGAAACTACCTGAGGAGACGTTTTCTACACAAACTACCAGAGGAGACGTTTTCTACGGAAACTACCAGAGGAGACGTTTTCTACAGAAACTACCAGAGGAGACGTTTTCTACAGAAACTACCAGAGGAGACGTTTTCTACAGAAACTACCAGAGGAGACATTTTCTACAGAAACTACCAGAGGAGACGTTTTCTACAGAAACTACCAGAGGAGACATTTTCTATAGAAACTACCAGAGGAGACGTTTTCTACAGAAACTACCAGAGGAGACGTTTTCTACAGAAACTACCAGAGGAGACGTTTTCTACAGAAACTACCAGAGGAGACGTTTTCTACAGAAACTACCAGAGGAGACGTTTTCTATACAAACTACCAGAGGAGACGTTTTCTATACAAACTACCAGAGGAGACGTTTTCTACAGAAACTACCAGAGGAGACGTTTCTACACAAACTACCAGAGGAGACGTTTTCTACAGAAACTACCAGAGGAGACGTTTTCTACAGAAACTACCAGAGGAGACGTTTTCTACAGAAATTACCAGAGGAGACGTTTTCTACAGAAATTACCAGAGGAGACGTTTTCTACAGAAATTACCAGAGGAGACGTTTTCTACAGAAACTACCTGAGGAGACGTTTTCTATACAAACTACCAGAGGAGACGTTTTCTACGGAAACTACCAGAGGAGACGTTTTCTATAGAAACTACCAGAGGAGACGTTTTCTATACAAACTACCAGAGGAGACGTTTTCTACAGAAACTACCAGAGGAGACGTTTTCTACAGAAACTACCAGAGGAGACATTTTCTATAGAAACTACCAGAGGAGACGTTTTCTACAGAAACTACCAGAGGAGACATTTTCTATAGAAACTACCAGAGGAGACGTTTTCTACAGAAACTACCAGAGGAGACGTTTTCTACAGAAACTACCAGAGGAGACGTTTTCTATACAAACTACCAGAGGAGACGTTTTCTACAGAAACTACCAGAGGAGACGTTTTCTACAGAAACTACCTGAGGAGACGTTTTCTACAGAAATTACCAGAGGAGACGTTTTCTACAGAAATTACCAGAGGAGACGTTTTCTACAGAAATTACCAGAGGAGACGTTTTCTACGGAAACTACCAGAGGAGACGTTTTCTACGGAAACTACCAGAGGAGACGTTTTCTATAGAAACTACCAGAGGAGACGTTTTCTATACAAACTACCAGAGGAGACGTTTTCTACAGAAACTACCAGAGGAGACATTTTCTACAGAAACTACCAGAGGAGACATTTTCTATAGAAACTACCAGAGGAGACGTTTTCTACAGAAACTACCAGAGGAGACGTTTTCTATAGAAACTACCAGAGGAGACGTTTTCTATACAAACTACCAGAGGAGACGTTTTCTACAGAAACTACCAGAGGAGACATTTTCTACAGAAACTACCAGAGGAGACATTTTCTATAGAAACTACCAGAGGAGACGTTTTCTACAGAAACTACCAGAGGAGACGTTTTCTATAGAAACTACCAGAGGAGACGTTTTCTACAGAAACTACCAGAGGAGACGTTTTCTATAGAAACTACCAGAGGAGACGTTTTCTACAGAAACTACCAGAGGAGACGTTTTCTACAGAAACTACCAGAGGAGACGTTTTCTACAGAAACTACCAGAGGAGACGTTTTCTACAGAAACTACCAGAGGAGACGTTTTCTATAGAAACTACCAGAGGAGACATTTTCTATAGACTTCTATAGAAAGTAACTTCTGTCATTGTTTTATAAGAGCTTAGTTTTCCCAGTGCACTCTGGGTAAAATAAACATCACAGCACTGGTTCAAAGCCTCTCATCCCGTCTGTGATTTCAGATAAACAACTTATTGTTTGTTTGTAAAGTTGTATTTTGCTTTAAATGAGACAAACAAACAAACAGGAAAGTCTAAACCGCTGTTTTAGGTTTTAACAGAAGAAGACGACAGAATCTCTGGTGAGTCACAGGAAGGAAACGAGGTTCAACTGACGAACCTGCAACAAAACTTCACACTGACTCACATTATAGATTCTTTATATACAGTCAGTGATGGTCTTTATATACAGTCAGTGATGGTCTTTATATACAGTCAGTGATGGTCTTTATATACAGTCAGTGATCATCTTTATATACAGTCAGTGATCATCTTTATATACAGTCAGTGATGGTCTTTATATACAGTCAGTGATGGTCTTTATATACAGTCAGTGATCATCTTTATATACAGTCAGTGATGGTCTTTATATACAGTCAGTGATCATCTTTATATACAGTCAGTGATGGTCTTTATATACAGTCAGTGATGGTCTTTATATACAGTCAGTGATGGTCTTTATATACAGTCAGTGATCATCTTTATATACAGTGATGGTCTTTATATACAGTCAGTGATCATCTTTATATACAGTCAGTGTCTTTATATACAGTCAGTGATCATCTTTATATACAGTCAGTGATGGTCTTTATATACAGTCAGTGATGGTCTTTATATACAGTCAGTGATCATCTTTATATAGTCAGTGATGGTCTTTATATACAGTCAGTGATCATCTTTATATACAGTCAGTGATGGTCTTTATATACAGTCAGTGATCATCTTTATATACAGTCAGTGATGGTCTTTATATACAGTCAGTGATCGTCTTTATATACAGTCAGTGATGGTCTTTATATACAGTCAGTGATCATCTTTATATACAGTCAGTGATCATCTTTATATACAGTCAGTGATCATCTTTATATACAGTCAGTGTCTTTATATACAGTCACTGATCATCTTTATATACAGTCAGTGATGGTCTTTATATCCAGTCAGTGATCATCTTTATATACAGTCAGTGATGGTCTTTATATCCAGTCAGTGATCATCTTTATATACAGTCAGTGTCTTTATATACAGTCAGTGATCATCTTTATATACAGTCAGTGATCGTCTTTATATACAGTCAGTGATCATCTTTATATACAGTCAGTGATCGTCTTTATATACAGTCAGTGATCATCTTTATATACAGTCAGTGATCGTCTTTATATACAGTCAGTGATCGTCTTTATATACAGTCAGTGATCGTCTTTATATACAGTCAGTGATCATCTTTATATACAGTCAGTGATGGTCTTTATATACAGTCAGTGATGGTCTTTATATACAGTCAGTGATCGTCTTTATATATTTGCTCAGACCCCTGCTGGACAACAACTGTACTGCGTGATGCTGAACCTTTGGGGTGAGAATCAGACCCATAATTCCTCACTGTGGCATCCATGTTGAGAGCATGATGTTATATAAAGTCTATATAAAAACAGCGACCTGCAGTTTCTCTCCAGTTGACACCAGGTGCATGTTGGGAAGAAACTTAGATAAAGGGATGGAAACTCACCTGAGGACGGACGATGGCAGCAGAGACGTTGTCTGGTCCACATGAGACGTTCCCATCACCAAGCGTCAGACATGTCTGAAGGTTCTCTTCATGCTCGACCTTCTTCACTCCTCCTCCTCCTCCTCCTCGTCCTCCTCCTCGTCCTCCAATCACCTCGTCTGGTTTCCCGCCACAGAGCGTGTGATGTCAGTGGCTGAGTGAGTGTGAATAAACTTGATGAGTGTGAAACTTCGTTAATGAACAGATTTCACATCATGAGTTCATCAGACTGAAGAAAAAACTTCAGCTCAGTGAAACGTCGGAGAACGAAGCGTCGGTGACGAAGCCTCGAAGCGTCGCTGGTTTCAAAAGCTGCAACACTTCTGCACGAGACGCTGCATCCTCCACCTGCAAACAGGAAACCACACGAGCACACCCCCTCCCCCCAACCATCGCCTACTTTCTTCTTCTGAGAAGAGTCAGAGATGCAAGGGGGGGAGGGGGGGAGGGAGCATCAGACACTGTAACTAAAGAGAAAGCAGTGTCTCGATCCCCCTGGTGGCTGGCTGCGGTGTGGCATCATAAATCAAGGCAGACGTCAGATAAAGGTGTTTCTGTGGCTTCAGGTCGTCCTTCTCACGCTGATACGTTTTCTACAGCAGCTGACCAATCAGGGCGCGGGGGGGGGTCTTAAAGAGACAGAGGCTGAAACCAAGAGTTTGAGACAGAGGCTGAAGACAGAAGCAGCAGCGATGGACAGTCGGAGAAAAGTGATTCTGAAGATGAGAGCATGAAAACATTTTCAGACTCTGACGTGTTCTTCTTCAGTGATCGTCTTCGTTAACGAGACAGAGACCGAAGGACAGAACGTTTCAGTGAATCTTAAAGCTCCAGAGAGATTCAGGACGTTTTCACTGGTTCATTACATCTAAATTATAATGGCGGTTTTCTGTACCTCGGAAAAGATCCTTTATATTCAAATACTTTATATTCACATACTTTATATTCAAATACTTTATATTAAAATACTTTATATTTAAATACTTTATATTTAAATACTTTATATTCACATACTTTATATTTACATGGAGGGGACCCTCTCTACGGAGGCCTCCATGTTTTTTACGTTAGTCCAGACTGAACAAACTAAAACCTTCTGAGTTTTTATGAACTGAAGCTGCCTCAGGTTCTTCTTCATGTTTGGAAGGAGAGGGGGAGGGGAGGGGTGTTCAGCTGCAACATGACACTTCACCACTAGATGTCACTAAATTCTACACACTGAAACTTTCAGTCTGAATCTCTGAAGGTTTTAAGAACCGTGTCTTCTAACTGTATTTTCTAGATCTGCATCTGTGTCGATAAAGTAAAAATGATAATTCTGGTTTGAGCTTCGTGTTCGCTGCAGATGAAGAATCTGACATTTGATAAATCTGAAAGTTTCTGTAAATAAAACACGGACGACTTCCAACATATCAAACTGTTCCTTTAATAACATGAAGCTGAAACACTCTGACAGACGACGGCGATTCTTCCCTTCGTTACCTTCGTCCGGAAGCGCTGAGAGGCAAGTGTGTTTTTTTAATTTTTGAAAGTTAACTTAAATTAATCTGTGAACAAACTACCAGGGTGATTTTTCATCTGTGAAAACAGGTTATATACGATGTCGTCAAACTTCCCAAAGTGTCTCTGTGACAAAACATTTTAAATCATTTGTGATGTTAAAGAACTTTATTTTCCTTAACGTAAAATCCTAAATTTAAATTTCCAGTAAAAACACACAGGGTGCATCTGAGTCTGTTTGAAAAAGAAACACCTCTCAGAGCCTCCGTACTCACTGAAACACTGATCTACCTGAGCGTGTTAATACGAGACAAACACTGTCATCCTGTGCAAACACATTATTGTCCGACAAGTTTATTCTGGTTTAATATTTCACAAAAAAGGTAAAATAGTTCGAGATTAAACTTTGATTAACGTTTTTTAAATAACTGTCATTGACTTGATGTTTTCTCAATGAGCAAATCCTACAAATAACATAAAAGAATTCTCTGATAAACACTTCAACAGAAGAACGAGGATTAAAATCAGTGAAAGAATAAAAATGTACAGATAAGAACTCTCTGACGACTGGCATTTAGAGGTTAGTGTTATTAAAACGAGCTCAGATGAAAAGTGATTAATAAAGTTTGTCGTCTATATAAAGTTATTTTTGGTTTGTCTTCTGATCCCAGATCCGCTGGTTTAATTCTCACTGAAGGTGAGAAAGATATTTTTCATCCGTTTGTCGACGGTCGTGTCGTTTCACTTCCAGTGTCGAACAAAAAGTCAAAGTGAATCGAAAGAGCAGCTTCTGTTTCTCCTCAGAGTCTGAAAAGATTCACCTTCACACTGAAAATCCACAAAATGAAAAATATCTCCTGAGACGACCACGTTCCTGGGCAGGTTCTAAAAAAAGAGATTTAAAAATAAACCAGTCTTAAGACGTTTCTGCGCGGCCGACAGTCCCCTCAGTGTTTGCAGTCAAAATAAAAACCCAAAAACCCACAGGTACGACAGACGTGTGGTTTCCGTGGTCAGATCAGAACGCTGGACACCGGCACCCGAGTCGACCGGCCGCTCTTCGGCACAACGATCGGCTCGTCGTCTGTGAACAGAGACGAGAAGAATTATTCTCTTCATCCGGTTTGTCCTCAGCTGCTGTTGTTAACCTGGAGAAACTGACCCCGCTCGACGGTCTGAGCTGCTTCAGCCTCCTCCCCCTCTGCAGCTGACGTGAAGCCAGCCGCTCCGTGTGTCTCACCTGTAGCGACGTAGTTCTCGGCCCGATGCCGGTCTCCTTCGATGAAGAGGGCGGTGGCGAGGAAGAAAGCCCCGCCCACCACAGCTACAAAGGCGCAGAGCAGCAGAGAGAGCTGCAGCGAGCGAAACTGCCACAGGAACGAGTCCGTCCTCCTCAGAGAGTCAGAGACCTGAGACGGACGATTGACCAGAGAGGGACACACAGAACCAAAGATCAGACCATTGATCCACCAAAGAAAAGAGCATTCAAATATTTTAACCAAAAAGAATCTATAAGAATATATATATTATATATTATATATATTATATATATATATTATATATTGTTCTGTGTGTCGTACCACTCCTATCAGGTAGGGACTCCCAGCGTCTCCCAGCAGATGAGAGATGACGATCTGCAGCGCCTCGGCTGTGGCTCGTCGAGTGGGAACGACGACGTACTGAAGAGAATGAGAGCGTCGTTAAACTTCAGTTCACTAAACAACAGTCAGAACTCAGGTCGAGCCTCGTGTCTCACCAGCAGAATATCAGCCACGATGGCCCAGTTCATGCTCAGGAACGTTTCTCCCAGGAAGATGAAAATCTGAGGGAGCAGAAAACACGTAACTGACCCCAGGACAGAAGACTGAAGCAACACCACGACGCTAATGTCTTTTATAACCAGTTATAACCAGACGCAGCCTAAGTTGAGATTTATTAACGACCTGCTGACGACACCTGCTGGAACACTCACGTATGTGGCGATGGTGCTGGCCTCAGCGAAAACGATGGCCAGGTACAGGAACGGTGCAGAGAGCAGCAGACCGGCGGCACAGACCAGTGGGTCGGCTCTGGGCGTCTTCTTCCTCAGCTGCCGACTCACCTGCACGCCGCTGGCCACGCCCAGAACGCCTGTGACGCAGGTGATCGCTCCGAAGATCAGGCTGTCAGAGGAGAAACGACCGGTGAGGTTTCTTTCAAACAGTCTAACACCATGAGAGCAGACGTTTCCGTGTTACCTGTCGGAGGAGGCGCAGTGTGCATCCACACATGGAGCCTTCACCCCGGTGAAGATAGACGCTCTCAACAGGAACGTCGGGGCCCAAAGAGCCAGAGAGCCGGTGACAAACGCCACCGCAGTGAAACCGAAGGTGGACAACACGAAACTGTAGCTGCAGAAGAAGAAGAAGATAAAACAACATGTCAGACTCTGATCAAAGTCACAGCGAACGAGCACAAAGTTAAATCTGAGATCAAACTTCAGACAGATTCAAAGTTACATCACGTTCCGTCTGCATGAAGACGCTTTCATGATTCTTTAGTTTGTAAAATCCTGAGTTTTGGGGCCGATGCTGAAACGATCCTTTACTCCGTGAACCTACTTCTTGCTCAGCGCCTGCAGGTCCATCAGCCAGCTGGTGTGGTGCAGCTGATGCTCGGGTCGAGCCTCGATGGCTCCTCTGTTCGGCTCCTGAACCACGACCAGCAGCAGAAACACCGCGACCAGCCCCAGAGCTGGAGTCACCTGAGGGGGGGGGGCGGTTTCCATAGAGACACCATCAACCACATCGTTCCTCTGAGCTCTTTATTTGACACGTTAACACAAAGTGATCATTTAAATTTACCCTCTAACAAATGATTCAAATGTAAATACATTTATTAACAAAAGCTAATTAATGTCAAAAAATATTTGACAGATTATAATCTGCTGAGAAATATTCAGACCAACATTTTACATTTTTAGAAATGTTTAACAGCAGTTTTACTCAGAAGGAGACACGTCCTTCTGCCTGAGAAGATAAAAATAAATGAATACAAACTTTATATATATATATATAATATATATCTATGTGTATATATTAACGTACCCGCAGAGCCCAGTGCCAGTCCTTCGTTATGTTACTGACTTGAGACCCGACGATGTATCCGAGACCACTGAGAACAACAAGAGAAACGACAGGAAGGTGAGACGTGTGACACGAGGAGGGGGCGTGTCCCTGTGATTAGTCCTTTCATAGACATATGAGCTGAAGGGAAAAACTAAATAAAGCGTGGCCTTGTTTCTAAAGTCGTCACAAACAACATCTTTTTCTAAATAAAGTGAAACCGTCAGGAGATGACGACTGTGACTGGAAATAATTCCTCTGAACTTCTGCTGGTCCAGATACAAGGAAACCTCTTAAACCTTCATCACAGCTTCAAACACAAAGAGTCTGTCGTCTGTTACATCGAGTGCAACGAGGATCTGCTGTGAAAACCATGGAGACAAACTCCGACCGGCTGGAGAAGTCCACTCCCACCCTGTGATGCTGCCGTCAGATCCAGGAAGTCACAGAGGAAACGACTCGGACTCTGGTTCGGTGACAGTGTGGAGAACCAGGATCAGCTCTTACCTGCCGACAGGGATGGCGAAATAAAAGATGGACAGCATGTTGGTCCTCTTCCCCTTGACGTAGAGGTCTGCGATGATGGTGGGAGCGATGGTGGAGTAACTGGCCTCGCCGACTCCGACCAGGCCGCGTGTTAACAGCAGGGCCCAGAAATGCTGCGAGAAAACAAAACGATTTACACTCGACAGCTAATGAGGAAGACACATGTTTATCAAAGTCTCAGTTTCTCTTCGTCCAGATTAAAACACAACCGCAGAGATTTCCAACTAAAACAACCCGCAGCGTTCAGTCTCTGATTTAGAGGCTGGAAAACCACCAGGCGTAACCATAGCAACGGTGGATGTCGCCTCACAAGCGGAGCAGAGGGACAGAACAGGAAGTGTCTCTCACTTCTTTGGGGGTGTAGGAGCTGGCGAGCGTCACCAACGACCAGAACGCGATTCCAACGCTCATGATGATTTTTCTGTTGTACCTGTCACCAAGGTAACCGAAGATCGGAGCCAGGAACATGTAGCTGCAGATAAAAACTGGACGGAAACAAATACGATGAAAAGTCAGTTTGTGTTTGAAACTATTAAAACAACAACACGACAGAGGCTGAACGCAGGACGCGGCTGCTCCGACTCAAGTGATTCATTCATTTAACAGATGAAATATTCTTCTCACCAGTTTGGAGTAAACCTGATTTCTCGTCATCGATCTGAAAATAATGCTCGATGTCCGGGAGAACTCCTGGAGGAGGAAGGAAACCGTCAGTTTGACATTTTGATCGATTGTGTGTTTGAAATAAAAAGCAAACATTAATATTTCAGGAATTTATTGATCAGAAATCCAGCTGCTGCATTTCCATCAGCCTGTTCCACCTCCATACTACAGAGGGCGCTGTGGTTTCAACGATATAAAGATGGACGACATGACGGCTCCCATAAGTGAAGCCGAATCATCTGGATTGCCCCCTAGTGGCTGACTGCAGTATAGATCATAAGCACCTCCTCTTCCATGTTAGTAGATGTGAAATAAATATTTCTGAAAGATGTTTTTTATTAGTTTGATCTGATTGTGATAAAAACTGTTTGAAACTTTGAGTTAAATCTTTTAACAACTGTTTATTTAAATTTGTTTCCTGACACATTTGAAGATTAAGTCCCGTCATGAACGTACCTGCCACGGTGAACCTGTCCATGTAGTTGAGCAGGTTGATGTAGCAGAGGACCAGGACGGTCAGCACGGCCCGGACGCTGGACACGCCGCTGGCCGACTCCTCCTGCGGTCGCTGGCCCGCCGCCCTGCCCTGCTCCTCCTGTCCCTCTGTCTCGCTGTCGTCAGAGAGGAACGGCGCCGAGTCCGGCGTGGGCTCGCCCAGAGACATGACCGACGCTGGAGAGAGGGACCACGTTGGATCATTGTCACCATCATTCATCATTTAAACGTGTTTTCAAAGCAGAGAGAGAAACAGAAGTGAACCAGCTGAACTCTGTCGTCTCTGTGGTCACGCCTGGGAACAGACATCCCATAATCCTCTGCCACACGGTTTCTCAGATTCCTTGAACACATTTAGACTCGTCTTGTTTTCGATCTGATTTCTGAGTCAAAACAAACACGTTACCAGACTAGTTGAACTGTTTCCATCTTGAATCACTCTGATTAGCTCTGTGATGGGCCAGCGACCTGTCTAGCCCCGCCCCCAGACGATAAGCAATACTGATAATGAGGATAACAGGAAACAGATCGATAATGGACGGAGGGATTTTTCCACTGGAGTCAGACGTGATGAACAAACAGTTTCTTCGACTGTTGTGTGACACGTGACCTGAAAACTGGAAGATCCTGTTTCATCCTGTGTTGGTAACAGAGGGATCATGTGATCAGATCAGGGAGCGTGAACCATTCAAGACACCACGTTGATCTGTTTGTCGTCAGTCTGGACAGATCTGGGTTTTAATGTGAATGAATGAATATGAACCGATGATCACTTCATTCAGGATTCGAATAATTTAACATTAAACCACGGGTCAATTAAAAACCACTGAGATTTAAAGGGTTCGTTGATAAATTTATAAACTAATAATATAGAAAGTTTTTTCTCTGTGTGTGTAGATATTTTATCTACAACACAGAGAAAAAACCTTCTGTTAGATTTAGTTGGTAAAATTACAGAAAAGAAAAAACTGACTCATTTGATTAAAACCCAGATATAAATTATTTTTAACTGATCCATAAAACAATTGCACAACTTTAGTAATTTGATGATTTTGGACTTCTTGATTTTTAGAGGATGAAAAACTAATTCCACCGACTGTCGTCAGCAGCCATGTTTGTGGAGTTTAATCAGCTGATGAACGAGTCGAAGAAACTCTGAACACGTGAAGCTCCTGAGTTTGAGAAGAGGAAGGAAGTGAAAGAAGAAGCTGTGGAGACGCTCCCACATGGATCTTGATGCAGGAAATGGTTTTTCACTTCGCTCGGCAAGAAGAGCAGCTGATGACAGATTATTTGATGACAGCAGTCGTTTTGAGCATCTTTGTGAAAGAGGCCCTCGGAGTCTTCTCCGACAACGACTGACGAGGAAACTGTCCCTCAGGTCAAAACTTCTTCTGATGACACGTTGATGAGTTGAATCAAACCCACGACACGGGAACGTCACGTCCTCGGAAACTTTTCATTTCTATGAACACATCAGCTGATGTTCATCTTCAGGTCGATCAGTTTAATGAGAGTTTGACTGTAAGATGTCTTCATGCTCTGATCTTCAGAATGTCTGTCCTCAGACTGTCCTTCTCTGCAGCTCCTCTCTTCAGCCTCTGTCTCAAACACTTCAGCTACTGTCTCTTTAAGACCCCCCTCCTGATAAAGTCTGCTCCGATTGGTCAACAGCTTGCAGTCCACGCAGGAAATGTCTTTACCTGGTCAGGGGGCGTGTCAGACCAGCTGCTGGCGACAGGTTCCTGTTGATCTGTTTGGTGTCAAACACGAGACGCTGAGATTCTAAACTGAAGACTCTTTCAAAAGTTTAGTTCAAAACAAATCTGCTCATCTGAGAAACTCACACTGATTAATCATTAATCACACTGATTAACCAATTATCAGAGAGATTAATCATTAATCACACTGATTAACCAATTATCAGACTGATTAATCAATTATCACACTGATTAATCTATTATCAGAGAGACATGAGGCACTCATGACAACAGAGATATCAGAAAGACAGAGAGAGGGACAAGACACAAACAGAGAGAGACAGACAGACAGAGAGAAAGAGAGAGACACAGAGACATGAGACACAGAGACAGAGAGACATGAGACACAGAGACATGAGACAGACAGAGACAGAGACAGAGACAGAGAGACATGAGACACAGAGACATGAGACACAGAGACATGAGACACAGAGACATGAGACAGCCCCTTTGTCCATGGACACATGATGAGAACAGCTGATCTGAAGTCAGTAACCTGTTGATTCTTTATCGTTGAATAAACCGTTTCCAATGACGTCACTGATTCACAGAGTGACGGTCCAGATTGCGTCATAAAATAAAAACATGGTGGTTTATCTGTGAGAAGACGTCATCGTGCTGTTGTTGTTTACCTGACGATGACGCTGCTTCTTCTTCTTCTGCTTCTCTTTCTTCTTCTTCGTCACTCAGACTCCATCCCGGAGCTTCGCGGTGAATCTTCCCCGGGCAGCAGCGTCTGTGTGTCGGACTCTCAGCGGCTCAAACAACCGTTCACAGATCAAGTGCTCGCTGAAGACTCGTCTCCACCGCCGCCATGACACTTCTCTGCACACTTCCGGTCCGCAGCTCACGTGACGCCAGCATCTGAGTCACGTGAGCAGACGAAGTTGGTTTGAGGTTCGATCCCCGGAGGGACCGTCAACAAGTTCCTGTCTGAACAACTTTAAAGTCACGTGAGACTCACGTGTCTCTGTCTGAACACACGCAATGCATGATGGGTAGACATACGGTCGCATCATGTCACATGACCTTAAAACTGAGGCCAGATGTTCTCCAGCTGTGACGACACGTCTCTGAAACCACAGGTCGTGGTCACTGTTGAAAACCACGTGAGTGATATTCATTTAAATCTTCTGAAACCCGCTGAGGATCTTTATCTAGAGTCACAACAAGCCAGCGACTCACCGACAGATAAATATTATATATATTACATATATATATAAACCATAGACTGTATATAAAGAACATATGCTCTCTGAGCATGGCTAACAAAGAGGCGTGTCCTGTCACTCCATGGTAACAGTGGAGGTCACGTGTTCACACATTCATTTATTGTCAGTGCCTGAGAGAAAACTCCAACATAAACCTGACTTCACAGTAGTTGTTCCAGAGTACTCAGTTCGTCCAGTACTTCTGTTCATACTTTTACTCCACTCTCAGTTTCTCTGTCTTAAAGAAATATTATTACAAAGCTTATTAATTTCTTTGTTGCTGTAAATGAAACTAGTTTTTAAAAGTGACTGTACACAGATAATCTTGTCTCAAAAATATTCAGATACATTTACATTTATATATTTGTACACTGATTCTATGTCCTGTATACATATTTTATTGTTCTTTGTATTTTCATAATTTACAATTAAAGGTTCAGTGTGTAGAATTCAGTGACATCTAGTGGTGAAGTGTCATGTTGCAGCTGAACACCCCTCCCCTCCCCCTCTCCTTCCAAACATGAAGAAGAACCTGTGGCCGCTTCAGTTCATAAAAACTCAAAGGTTTTAGTTTGTCCAGTCTGGACTAATGTAAAAAACATGGAGGCCTCCGTAGAGAGGGTCCCCTCCATGTAAATATAAAGTATTTAAATATAAAGTATTTGAATATAAAGTATTTAAATATAAATGATCTTTTCTGGGGTAAAAAAAATACAATTTAGATGAAACAAACTAGTGAAAACATCATGACGATTATTCTACATTAAATTTCTGCCAGTAGATCCTTTCACCTGAATCTTACACACTGGAGCTTGAAGTCACTTTTACAAAGTCACTGAACAAAACGTACATAAAATCTGTAGAAAATCCATCTTTTCCACTGCGATCATTTTGCAACAGCGACTGATCCAGTTCTGACGGTTTTATTTTGGATTTGTTGACTCAAACTCGAGTTTGTGAGGTACACAAATAACAACACATTGCACAGCCGCCCCTCGCTGCTACAAAATCCCAGAGGAAATACTGCAAAAGGTTTTATATTTGTTTTACATTTAATAGAAGATACAAAATTAATCTACAGGCTTAAATCCAAACTTCGATGATGTCTCCATCTTCCATGTCCAGCTGGGCTGGCGTCTGGCTGTGCGTCACTTTGGAGCCGTCGAAGTGGAAGCGGACTTTACTCTGAGCGCTGCCAGACATCGTGGACAGATACTGGGAGAAGACGGAGCTCAGCGGTGCGTCCTGAAATAAACAAGAGGACACGATTCGTTTGAGTCTCGTTGCCAGTGAAGACACGAACCAGACAACAGAGAAGAGGAGCAGGTACGAACCCTGTGCAGAGAAAACTCCTGCAAAGAGTCTCGATCTTTGCTCTGCAGTCGAACCGTGATGACGTCGCTGCCAACAACGGCTTCTTGGCTTTTCTCCTCTTCTGCCATGACGACACACTCTGCGTCGAAAAGGGGGAAAAGTTTGAGTTATTTACTTGGATCGTTTGTTTGTTTGCTGCCCAGTGAGACTTTCTCATGAGAACATTTCATAACAATTATTAACGATGTTAAATATCCGTCACAACATCGAATGCAAATTCTGCATAAATGGCAAATGTATTCATTCTTTGTCTTGAGTCCGTTTATCAACATCATCGTGTGACAGAAACAGAATCTAATGATAAGCTTGTGAGAACAATTCGCTGATAAGAAGTTAATTTACTGACCTAAGATGTCTGCGATGCCGAGACCGATCTCTCCGACTGTGGATTCTATCGGAAGCTCAACATCCTGCCTCAACAGCAGCAAGCGAGGGGGCGGGACCTGAAGGATGGCAGCCAGCTGGGCCAACACGTTGCTTAAAGGTGTCGACTAACATGAAAACACAAACTGCCTGTTAAAGAGGACAAACAGTCCACACCAACTAATGCTACGATCTGTGTTTGAATGTTTTTATGATTTGTTTGTTTGAACGGCGTCTCTGTGAACGTACTGACAGTACAGGGATCTTGTGGATGTCTGTTCTGCAGCGGATCTTGAGGGAGATCTCGTGGAGCGAGGAGCTGTACAATGAACTCCATGAGCCGGAGTCAGGGTTCGTTACAATGACGACGTCATCTTGTTCCTCTTCTAACGCTGGAGACCGGAGGCCCCGCCGGCGCCTGGACCTGGTCGTGGTCTGTGGCTCTGGAGACATGAGGGAGTTCACCACCTTGAGCCTCCTGTCAATCTCACTGAGGGAGAAAAAACACCAGAAGCTGTTTTAAAACCTGAAATATACAAGAACTACCTCCAACAGAGCTTCTGTCAAACCCACAGATATAACAACCAATCAAATTTAACATAACATATATATATATGAACAAATACAACAGATACAAGTTGTAGGGAAATGAGTCGTTTAACTGAGACTCAATGGATTTATCCACCTCGGCACGTCGTAATGGGCGGACCGTGAACTGAGCAGACCTGGGTGGACCACCTGAGGCTTCTGGGAACCTTCAGTGGAAGACACAGTCGTGGCCCTGAGCTCTGCAGCTCCTCCGACCTCATGACTCGGTGTCTGCTCTGTGAGCTGTGGGATTATTATTAAACCAGGAGGTGTGACAGACTCCGCAGACTCCACAGACTCCGGACTCACCTGATCTTCTTTTTGACCTGACTGGACTGTTTCTGGACCAGACTCTGGGGGGGTGGAGGAGACGGAGAGCGAGCAGTGTCTCTGACAGGACATGTGTGAGAAGACAAAGCAAACAAACTCAGTTTTTAAACTCTGACAGTTCCGGTGGGACTTCCATCCCACTGCTTCATTTTAATGTGAGGACATTCTGGTCTGGGATGAAGGGAGTGGGCGGTAACTTGAAGACACTCTGATGTGTCGCAGCTTCTTCTACACAAGATATAATAAATAACTTCATCATGGTTCTCTGAGCTGCAGCACTTACAGTCCACCATGTTCTGCTTTGTTCTCCACATGTTCTGCTTCCTCCTCCTCCGAGTCGCTGAGGGCGATGGCAACTGCGTTTGTTTCTCGAGATGACCACAAACTGTCGTCTGAAACGTTCTCTGGTCACAAACAGGAACAATCAGCTGCCACTGAGTTCCATCGTGGATTTACATTGTTCTTACAAATACAGCACCATCAAGAATTCAGTTGATACCTGTGGTGTTCTTTTTAGTGAACACGGGATCCATTGGCTTCAGCTGCAGACTGCTGCTCACCTGGAAACAGAAGCACTCAGTGACAGGGACACGGTCAGACAATGTGCTTCAGCTGAGCGTGGTGCTTCACCTTGTTGGAGTACACTGGCACCGGGACAATTGCTGAGGGGTCGAGGATGCGTCTGCGTTTGGGCGGCGGCTTTACAACCTGCACCTCAGGGTCAGACACCTTTAAATCGTGAAGAGAAGCTGAGGTGAGACACAACATCTGCTTTAATCCAGGAGACTAAACACTGGCTCTAGACTTTCTATCTTATCCGAAGGCCACCACAGGTTGTTGTGGTCCGACTGTAAATACAGATGGACGACGTGTCTCAGCTTCCTTCGTTTATCAGAAATGAAGCCAGAATATCTTGGACATGGACGCTGCCATCTGTCTGTCCAGAAGTGATCACAGACGTTCTGTCTCAAACCTGATTACACGAGCAGTGTAAACAATCACGAGACAGAGCACATCCCCAACATCATTTTAAACTAAAGTGCTTAGTGAGGAGCAGTGATGTCGATCCACACTCTACCAAAGAGTGTCAGCTGTCAATCAGAAGTCAGCTGTCAATCAGAAGTCAGTGTCAGCTGTCAATCAGAAGTCAGCTGTCAATCATGACGTCTCCGCCTGTTTTCATTAATAATAATTAAACCAAACTGATCAGAAACACTTGAACTAACATCAGAGAGAAGAACGAGCTGAAACGACAGAAACATCTTTGACAAACATTTATTTAACGTCTCCTTTGAGTTTGGTTCATGCCCCATCTGCTAACACGGAGGAGGAGGAGGTGATGACTTATACTGCAGCCAGACTCCAGGGGGCGATCAAGCCTTTTTTGGCTTTGCGTTTGGTAGCTTCCAAGTCGGCCATCTTTGTTTTCAGCCTTTGTGAAACAGTTTCAACGTGAACTTTATTTCTGCAGATACTTTTCAGTGAACGTTAATTAACGGGTGGTCACCTGGGTCAGAGTTTGTCTTCTTGTCCATTCAGAGTTAAAGTTGAAGACAGATGAAGACAGTTGAAGACAGTTGAAGACAGATGAAGACAGATGAAGCAGATGAAGACAGTTGAAGCAGATGAAGACAGATGAAGACAGTTGAAGACAGATGAAGACAGTTGAAGACAGTTGAAGACAGTTGAAGACAGATGAAGACAGTTGAAGACAGTTGAAGACAGATGAAGACAGATGAAGACGGTTGAAGACGGTTGAAGACAGATGAAGCAGATGAAGACAGTTGAAGCAGATGAAGACAGATGAAGACAGTTGAAGACAGTTGAAGACAGTTGAAGACAGATGAAGCAGATGAAGACAGATGAAGCAGATGAAGACAGATGAAGACAGATGAAGACAGTTGAAGACAGATGAAGACAGATGAAGACAGTTGAAGACAGATGAAGACAGATGAAGCAGATGAAGACAGTTGAAGACAGATGAAGACAGTTGAAGACAGATGAAGACAGATGAAGACAGTTGAAGACAGTTGAAGACAGATGAAGACAGTTGAAGCAGATGAAGACAGTTGAAGACAGTTGAAGACAGATGAAGACAGTTGAAGACAGATGAAGACAGTTGAAGCAGATGAAGACAGTTGAAGACAGATGAAGACAGTTGAAGACAGATGAAGACAGTTGAAGACAGATGAAGACAGATGAAGACAGTTGAAGACAGATGAAGACAGTTGAAGACAGATGAAGACAGTTGAAGACAGATGAAGCAGATGAAGACAGATGAAGACAGTTGAAGACAGTTGAAGACAGATGAAGACAGTTGAAGACAGATGAAGACAGATGAAGACAGTTGAAGACAGATGAAGACAGATGAAGACAGTTGAAGACAGATGAAGACAGTTGAAGACAGATGAAGACAGTTGAAGACAGATGAAGACAGATGAAGACAGATGAAGCAGATGAAGACAGATGAAGACAGTTGAAGACAGTTGAAGACAGATGAAGACAGTTGAAGACAGATGAAGACAGTTGAAGCAGATGAAGACAGATGAAGACAGTTGAAGCAGATGAAGACAGTTGAAGACAGATGAAGACAGTTGAAGACAGATGAAGACAGTTGAAGACAGATGAAGACAGATGAAGACAGATGAAGACAGTTGAAGACAGTTGAAGACAGATGAAGACAGTTGAAGCAGATGAAGACAGTTGAAGACAGTTGAACCCTAACGACGCAGAAGCCTTTATTTTGAAAACCAACTGTTCTCATGCTAACGCTAAGCTAACCTGCACTTTTAAACTGTCTCCGCGGCCTCACGTGACTTCTCACGTTTCTCTGTTCGCCCGCGTTAATTGAAACATCATTACGATCCTCGTTGATGACGTCACTCCTCCGTTAAGTCTCGGTTAACGGTAAAAACAACGGAAAAGTTGGAAACTCACCGGATCCGCCATGTTGACTCCTCTACCCGCGTTTTGTTTGACGCCTTCAGGGACAGTGGGACATCATGAGTAGTGTTGTGTTCAGGGTCCGCGTCAGTGTCGGTAACGTCATCACCCACAGTGAGATCTTATTCCTGCACCTCCCTGAACAGACTTTAACATTTCTATTCATATAGTTTTGACTATTCTACAGATAAACTTTCTCTGAATGTTCCATTTAGTATCCAGTTCTTTTTTTTTACTATTTTTATTTTATTTTCTCATCTTATCTAAAGTTTCTTTTTTGGTATTTTCATATGTTGTCTTTTCTTTTTATTGGTATTTTATATTTTTTATCTTCTTTTCAGATTTTTCTTATATTCACTTTGTTTCCTGCCTGTTGTGTTTTCTCATTTTCATTATTTCCTCACTTCCTGTTAATATGATGTTGCTTCTCACTTGACTTTGTTTAATTAATCTTCTGGATTAATAGTCACAGAAAGTTTTATTCCAGTGTGTCTGTGTCTGTGTGTGTGTGTGTGTGTGTAGTGAACAACAACACAAAGCAAGAAATGATTTCTGTTAAAACATGAGTCAGTGAAAATAAACACTTGAGGAACAGATGATCTCTGACAGAAGAGAAGCAACAAAAACAAAGATCAGCGTGAAAATGTCTGACTTTACTTTTTGGAAACGAAATGAGCCGAGGTGTTTCAGTCCAAACATAAAGAAAATGCAGAATATTCTCATGTTTATCAAACAAAAGATTTCATAAACATCATGGCCATAAGAAAACAATGTTTTACAATTATATTTTTTTTTGTTTCACCATCGTCCAGAATTCATTTGAATCTAATTCACTTCATCACAGCTAAAGAGGCGTTCAGGTCCCCACGGTTAATTTCACTTCTTCTGTGAGTCCGGTGCCAAATAAGCTCCAAAGTTCCATCATATTTTTTCCAGAGGACGATCGTGTGTGAACACAAATGTCCGAGTGAGAGGCTCCACAGTCTCTACAGACGTAGAAATCCAGAATCTGATGTGAGGACACAGCAGAGTCCTCCACTGATTCACTGGGAGTGATGCAAACATGAAGAAACACAAACAAATGTCTCGGGTGACAAAGTGCTGACACACACGTAGAAGACACAGACGAAGACGTGAAGACAGTTTGTGGTGATGAGAGCTGACAACGGTGTCAGGTGATGTAAACATGATCACATGATCACTTCCTGTCTGTCTGCTCCACCTCTCACCTGAAGACCGAGGAGGATCTGATGCTGAACGAGTCTGAGCAGAAAACCTGCTGCTGAGTTGTTCAGCTGTGAAACATGAACTCTGGAGACGAGTCTCTGGAGACGAGTCTCTGGAGACGAGTCTCTGGAGACGAGTCTCTGGAGACGAGTCTCTGGATTCTACCCACAGGTCTGAGAACAGCTACAGTCTCATTTAAAAACGTCTGTTCTGGGATTTTTTCACTCGAGACACAAACTCTCCCGCTTCAGCACCAAATGTTTTTTATTTGATTCTTGACTAATCTTCCAGAAGCTGCTCTGAACATCGTCTCTTATAAAAACTGAATCATGTCTAACTAAACGATCAAACAGGCTTCGTCGGTGTGTTCATGCGTCAGTCTGCTCAGAGCCAGACACCCGTCACTTCTTCTTGTTCTCTTTGCAGGCGACCACGTATCGCTGAGCCACGTTCAGAGGGGGGGAGTAACCGTCAGCGTACGACGTGTCCTCGAACAGCACGGAGTAGTCGTCCTGAGGCTGTCGACACACACACACACACACACACACAGAGATCACAAACAGGAAGACATTCATTCTTACAGCTCCTCAGATCATCTACAGACTGACTGGAGGTTATTTATTAGTTTGAAATGATCAAGGCAGGAACATTAATATATTTACATATACAACACTGTTACTGGTTAGTTGAATCAGACGCTTGTGGCTGAACGTTCTCTCTCTGAACGAATCTTAGAGATTCTAAATTTATAAATATGAACGAAATATTTCTTAAACTCGCATTAATTATTTGAAATGCGACCATTTTGTAGTTTTTCACATATGATTTTGTGTTATCATCGTTATTTGCAGTCTGTGTGTAAAAAGGCTGCTGAGCTGTGCGTCTCACCCTGTGTGGTGGGGTGTGGATGAGGGCCCGGTAGAAGCAGGTGGTCTGTGGGTAGAGGGCCAACACCAGCTGGTCCTTGCTGAACAGGGCCTCAGGGTCCGTCTCTGGGTTTGCTTTCCACTGAGGCAGAGGGATGATCCGCCGTCTGCTCAGAGTGTGTCTCCTGATCACACAAACACAGAGCAGCTCATCACAACCTTTACTCATGTCATCATGAACAGACTGAGAGCTGCTGCCTCTTCACGTGAGAAACACTAACTACACAACAGAGGTCGAGTGTGAAAACATCGATAACAATCATGAGTTCATGTTTGTTTCTGACCAGTAACGACACAGTCGTGACAGAGAGAAATGTTCTAATGGATTTAAATGCATGAGTGAAATCACAGCCAATCAAGGGTTTATGATCAATAATCAAAGTGATCAATTAAAAGAGAAGAGAAAAAGTATCAAACAAGAAAAATGAGAGAAAATGACAATGAAACAATAATTAATGAAGCTGACGTATTTGTGTCACAGTCAAAAACAAGTGAGAGAAGTTTGTAACTTCCTCTTCAGAATGGATTTCCTTATCTTTGTTTTTTGTTGCTTATTTATTATGTGTAAAATAAATAAATGAATAAATACTTTAGTGAGACATCGTGAATGTGAAGCTGTGACTCACTCTTTTCCTTCCTCATCAATGTCGTCCACTTCGTATCTGGAGGAAGAAAACATTCAGAGCTGTGATGTCACATCCTGTTCTCTGATATAACGTTAAGATGCTTTGGAAGCGTGCGGCGCTCTCACTTGTTGGTGGAGTGGTTGTAGCTGACGACCTCAGCCAGGATCCACTGCTCGTCTCCGTCCACGGCTTTCACCCTCGCTGCCACTTTGTCGCCCTGTTTGGCCACGTAGTCGCTGCTGGCGGGAGTCGCCCCGCACAGAGGGGGCGGGCTGAAAGAACAGGAAGAACTTTCTGAGTCACGCAAACTTTTGTGCTGTTAATTTAGTGTTTCTGGTTTTAGTTGGTGAGTGAGTGAGTGAGTTACCTCTCTCCCGGCTTTCCGATCCACAGAGGGAGCGTCATGGCCGACTGCTGGAGGAGCGTCATCAGGACCCCGCGCCTCATCGTCTTCCTGGGAGGGTCGCTGTCACTGTAAACTCCGGCCATCTTAGCAGCTGTTTGACAATTCAGAAATGAAATTAAAAAACATAAAATGGCAGAAATCAAGCAAGAGTGTGATGTATGTGTTCATACCAATCCTCCTCTCCTCCAACAACGACTTGATTTCTGCGATTTTATCGAGAGCGTGACGCAGGATGCTGTGGGGGGGTGAACACACATGGATTTTTTTTACGCTCTGCAGCCTTGAGAAAACTATGAAATTATGAATGATGGGTTAGAACTCAAGAGATTAAACAGAAGCATCAGAGTTAAAGAACCTCATGCACATGAATCTGTTTTAGTTTAAAACATGTTTGGGCTGTAAACTACATGATTTGACTTCATTCACACATAAAGCGATGTTTTCAAACAGTGTGGGTGGAGCCTCAGCCTGGTCGCTCACCTGCACTCGGCCTCGGCATCTGCTTTAGCCGTGGTGTACAGTCCCCTCAGCTTGGTCCTGTAGTACGGAGAAGCTGAGGAAGACAAAATGCTGGAATAAGTTTGGAGTCAACAGAGACACAGCTAGAAAAAGCTGATGATGTAAGAAAACAGCAGAATATTAAGGTGTGAGGATCGAGAGTCTGAGGATGGAAACAGGGAAGTGACTGACTTTTGTTCTCAGTCTGCATCCTCTCATGTGTCTTCTGAATGTTGAGTAGATTGTGTTCGCTCCGGGATCTTTCCTCCTGAAAACAGAATGTTTGGACCTGGTTCAGTTTAACTGATGAGTCTATGTCCAGGTGAAGACTTGACTTAACTCCACCCTCACCTGAGTCTGTTTGATGAGCTGATGGAGCTCCGTCAGCAGCTCGGCAATCTTGGTATCAGCTGACATGTCCGAGATTCTGACAAACAAACCAACTGACACTGAGAGTTCAGCTTGAGACCAGAGGATTGAAGACATATCAACATTTCCTGAGCGTTAAAGTCAAAATAATAAAAAAGAGCAGAATGACACAGAAAACTTTTTGCTCTTAGACTCGAGAGGATTCATCTCATTTACTCAGTTTGATCTTTTCTGTTGTTTCTGAGGAACTTATTGGTTAATTACTGATTATTATTAATGTTCTTTAGTGTTGAAACTGCCGAACTACTAAATTACCTAATCAGTGTTATTATACTATTTAAATCAAAGATTCCAGGGAAACAGCTCGTTGCTCTGAATTAACAGATTTCTGAAAGAAGTTTGGTGAAAACGTCTCAGATCGAGATAAAACAAACAGGTTTATAACGTTAGCTTCTATGCTAACTGTACATTTACACTGTAAACAAACAGGTTTATAACGTTAGCTTCAATGCTAGCTGTACATTTACACTGTAAACTAACAGGTTTATAACGTTAGCTTCAATGCTAACTGTACATTTATATCATTGTAGCCACTGGGCTGCTCGTTAGCTGAGTTAGCAGCGTCGCCAACATTCGCCTGGTTGTTATTCTCTAAACTTGGCTTGAGCTCGTGGCTCCGAGTCGAGGATCCGCTTCATTGGAGCTTCTTCGTGTTTTCATGTGAAACAAAAGTTCAGTTTCTTACTGTGAATCTTTTGTTTGTTTACTGAAGAACTGTTAGCTGCACGGGTTAGCTCCTTCTTCTTCTTCTTCGTGCTAGCTGCAGTCCGTGAAGCAGCTCCAAGATCAACACCGCCCCAGCTGGAGGAGAGTGGAACCGCAGGTCTGGTACACGTGGAGCCACAGGTTTAAATACTAAATATTTAATATTTAGTATTAAAGTACTTCATACTAGGTACTTCATACTAAGTACTTCATACTAAGTACTTCATACTAGGTACTTCATACTAAGTACTTAATACTAGGTACTTCATACTAGGTACTTCATAATAAGTACTTCATACTAGGTACTTCATACTAAGTACTTCATACTAGGTACTTCATACTAAGTACTTAATACTAGGTACTTCATACTAGGTACTTCATACTAAGTACTTCATACTAAGTACTTCATACTAGGTACTTCATACTAAGTACTTCATACTAAGTACTTCATACTAGGTACTTCATACTAGGTACTTCATACTAAGTACTTCATACTAAGTACTTCATACTAGGTACTTCATACTAGGTACTTCATACTAAGTACTTCATACTAAGTACTTCATACTAGGTACTTCATACTAAGTACTTCATACTAAGTACTTCATACTAGGTACTTCATACTAAGTACTTCATACTAGGTACTTCATACTAGGTACTTCATACTAAGTACTTCATACTAAGTACTTCATACTAGGTACTTCATACTAAGTACTTCATACTAAGTACTTCACATCTGTGCGTTCTTATATTCACTTTGTTTCCTGCCTGTTGTGTTTTCTCATTTTCATTATTTCCTCACTTCCTGTTAATATGATGTTGCTTCTCACTTGACTTTGTTTAATTAATCTTCTGGATTAATATTCACAGACAGTTTTATTCCAGTGTGTGTGTGTGTGTGTGTGTGTGTGTGTCTGTGTATGTGTGTCTGTGTGTGTGTGTGTGTGTCTGTGTGTGTCTGTGTGTGTGTGTGAACAAACAGTAAAATGAGGCCATGAAGCTGACGTCTTATCTGTGACCTGGTTACCTGCTAACGGTGCCATGTGTTCAATGAGCACGTTTCACGCCTAAAACGTGTGTGTGTGTGTGTGTGTGTGTGTGTGTGTGTGTAATTGTGTGTGTGTGTGTGTGTGTGTGTAATTGTGTGTGTGTGTCTGTCTGTGTGAACAGAGAGCACACAGTGTAACAGCTCAGACAGGTCACCTCATATTTCTGCAAATATTTACTGAGCTGTTAAGAAAACAGGATGTGAGACATTCAGAGGAAACCAGAGCGACACGAGCTCCTGAAACCAGAGCGACACGAGCTCCTGAAACCAGAGCGACACGAACTCCTGAAACCAGAGCGACAGAAGCTCCTGAAACCAGAGCGACAGAAGCTCCTGAAACCAGAGCGACAGAAGCTCCTGAAACCAGAGCGACACGAGCTCATGAAACCAGAGCGACACGAACTCCTGAAACCAGAGCGACACAAGCTCCTGAAACCAGAGCGACACAAGCTCCTGAAACCAGAGCGACAGAAGCTCCTGAAACCAGAGCAACACGAACTCCTGAAACCAGAGCGACACAAGCTCCTGAAACCAGAGCGACACAAGCTCATGAAACCAGAGCGACACAAGCTCCTGAGACCAGAGCGACATGAGCTCCTGAAACCAGAGCGACACGAGCTCCTGAAACCAGAGCGACACAAGCTCCTGAAACCAGAGCGACACGAGCTCCTGAAACCAGAGTGACACGAACTCCTGAAACCAGAGCGACAGAAGCTCCTGAAACCAGAGCGACAGAAGCTCCTGAAACCAGAGCGACAGAAGCTCCTGAAACCAGAGCGACACGAGCTCATGAAACCAGAGCAACACGAGCTCATGAAACCAGAGCGACACAAACTCCTGAAACCAGAGCGACACAAGCTCCTGAAACCAGAGCGACACAAGCTCCTGAAACCAGAGCGACAGAAGCTCCTGAAACCAGAGCAACACGAACTCCTGAAACCAGAGCGACACAAGCTCATGAAACCAGAGCGACACAAGCTCCTGAAACCAGAGCGACACAAGCTCCTGAGACCAGAGCGACACAAGCTCCTGAAACCAGAGCGACACAAGCTAATGAAACCAGAGCGACAGAAGCTCCTGAAACCAGAGCGACACAAGCTCCTGAAACCAGAGCGACACGAGCTCCTGAAACCAGAGCGACGCGAGCTCCTGAAACCAGAGCGACACAAGCTCCTGAAACCAGAGCGACAGAAGCTCCTGCTGAACCTTATGAAAGAGTTAAACCCAGAATAAGGGAAAAGACAGAAGGTAAAGAAGGTGTGGTGACTCTGAGCTGAGACGAGTCAGAGACTAAAGTTCGTTCTCGTCGTCTTCGTCACGTTTACGCATCAAACAGGCAGAAAATACTCTGAATGTTTTAATACAAAATAAAATGAAATCTGAAAATGCTGCTCCTACTTTGCTGCTTGATTATTGTGAGAAGTTAAATGAAAGTTCCTCTTATTGATTTCATAAAACTGATTTGCTTTGCAGTTGCTGCCACTCACCAGTAGGAGGTGCTGCAGCTCCCTGACTCTCAACGTCAGTGAAAATGAACTTTTATATTTAAAATCTTCTCATTTACATTTTCAGAACATAAATCTGAAAATAAATTAAATAAACATTGACAACACGCCAGCTCCCAGAAGTGACGCCGAATCATCTCTATCGCCCCCTGGTGTCTGGCTGCAGTGTAAGTCATAAACCCCACCTCCTCCATGTTAGCAGGTGATACATAATTCTTTATCAAAGATGGTTTCTGTCTGATTTTGTGCAACTTGTGATAATTTGTCTCTGAACCTGCAGCTTGAATAATTTGCATTAATGTTCCTGTTTAATTATGTGGATGAGTTTTTGTTTCATGAGGAGGTTAAAGACATAAAGGAGGAGAAGAGAAGTGAGAGAGGAGGAGAAGATCCTGGTGGTTGGAGGCTCTGAGGGTTAATTACATCTCAATCATTTATAATGTTAAAGTCATTATTCTTATTATTATAACACAGGAGTGAGGAGGCCACTCTACATTCTCATCATCTGATCAGTGACTGACACAGAATCGGTTTCAAGACTCATGGAAAAATGTCCGTCAGAACAAAATCTAATCAGATCACTCAACTCTCATTAAAGAATGTCCCTGAGGCCACAAGGAGGCGCTGCTGCACAGACTGAAGTTAAAAAGACCAAACCTAAAATTGTATTTGTTGTAATATTGTAGTTTGAGTTTACGAGTCGACGTTTCATCAAACGACCGCTTTGACTCTTGTTCTTTGATAAGTTCAGTCCAAAGTTTGTTTTACAAGTGAATCACACACACACACACACACACACAGACACAGACACACACACACACACACAGACACAGACACACACACACACAGACACACACACACACACACACACAGACACACACACACAGACACACACAGACACACAGACACACACACAAAGAGACACACACACACACACACACACACACACAGACACACACACACACACACACACACACACACACACACAGACACACACACACACACACACACACACACACACACACACACAGACACACACACACACACACACACACACACACACACACACACACACACTGTGAAATCTGCAGCTGCTGATAAAGAAAGACAAACAGAGCAGATTTTAAATGAAGGTCAAACACATGAACCAAAGTCCGTCAACTAATCCGACGTGTTTTATAAATTCATCAAACCTCCAGCTGAGGTCAGAGGTCACTGACGTCATGTGACATTTTATATGTTTGTTAAGTTTCAAACGTCCACGATAACAAATGAAAAAGCATTTACATCCTGTAGAATTATCAAATATATGTCGATAAATAAATTCCTCCTCGTGTTTCTGACTAAGTTTTCTACGTTGTTTATAAAAATCAGCTGCAAGACAACATGAACAACTTTAAACTGGGGCAGCCTCTTGTGGCTGAAATTAGTATTACATCAACAAACACTGCGATGCTTAAAAAAGGAAAAATAAAAGAGTAAATGTTTTTCAGTGACAAAAAAAAACTAAAATTATGAAACGAACAAAAAAACAAGTTTCACAGATTCCCCCCCCCCCCCGCCAAAAAAAAACAAACAACAAATACAACACGTCCGAAACGTCCAGATTTTAATGATCAATCACAGATTTGGAAAAAATTCCTCTCAGAGCTGATGCAACACTTACAGCATGAAAAAAGGGGAGGAGGAAAGAGAGGAGGAAGAAAAAGAGGAGGAGGAAAAAGAGGAGGAGGAAAAAGAGGAGAAGAGGAACTTATGAGTGTTTATGAAAGGAGGAGTGAGTGTGGAGGAGGAGCTGAATGTTCCCGTTATAAAGACTCAGAGAACAGAGCAGAAAATAGATCCTGTTGTTTTCCTGCTCGGAAAAAAGAAGAAGAAGAAGAAGAAGAAGAAGAAGAAGTTTTCTGCAGCTCTTATCAAACTGAGTTCATCGTCTCAGACCAACATGAGTCACGTGGACGTGAAGAACCTGAAACCCTCCAGCTTTGAAGACGAGTATTATGATGAATATGAATATTACAATCTGAGCGATAAATACTCAGGTGAGGAAACTGGTGTTTCTCCTGCGTCACAGGACGTCTGAGTCGGAATCCTTCTGATAAACTGTCTAATGATGTGTGTGTTTCATGATGTGTGTGTTTCATGATGTGTGTGTTTCATGATGTGTGTGTTTCATGATGTGTGTGTGTTTGTGTTGCAGAGGGTTCGACTCGTAAAGGCAGAACAAAGAAGGAGGCCAGTGACAACACCAACAGACCAAACCCTGCAGGACACGAGAGGAAGATCGTAGAGAAGCTTCAGAACAGTGAGAAGAAAACTAAAGAGTGAACAGTGAGGTGAGACAGGTCATCATGTGTTCACATGTGTAGAGACCAGAGAGAATCATGTGTTCACGTGTGTAGAGACCAGAGAGAATCATGTGTTCACGTGTGTAGAGACCAGAGAGAATTCAAAGTGTCACATTTTTATTTTGAACTTTTAAATCAACTTATTTCTTTTGTTGTCAGGATTTAAAAGGTTTAAATGTTTGTTGAACCTTCAGCACCAATAAAAAAAACACATGAAATCACAAATAGTCAATAATTTGAAGAGAGAATAATAATAAAGACAAACTCACCAAGTGGAACTTTTCCCTTTTTAAAGAAAGTTTCTCCTGCACTTCCTCCACTGAACACACGTGGGCGCTGAGCTGCAGAGAGTCACTTTGTGTTTAGTGATAAAGTAGATTTTATCGTTAAAGTGACAGAATTCTGACACATGGAACTTCAGAGAATTTCTAATTAATAGAAATGAACAGATTAATAGAAACCTCAGAATGTTGAAGCCAGTGGATGACGTCAGTTTGAACAAGTTAAAGATTTGAAATAAAGATTCTCTGAGATGTTTTGTTTGATTCAATTTTCTTCTTTTATGTTTTATTTACATTGAGTTTAAAATAACGTGGAATCAATATTTTCTCTTTTTTTTCCCACAAAAATCCAAGAGAATAAAAAAATATATATTTTCACCTAAATCCTCTGACGTGTGATTTTGTTCTTCAGGGACCTCGGACTGTTTCTCCCGGACACTGACCACTGACCATGGCCTCCTTGGCGACAGAACGAGACGTGTGGACGGCAGGAGCGTGTTTGAGCACCGATGTGGGGGGGGGGGTTGTACCTGGCTTGAAGAGGAGCCCACACATCCAGATGTTCCAGCTGCAGAGATCCTTTTACCCAGCGGACACCGCGGCTTCTCGGCCTGAAGGTGTTGGAAAGCACTCACCTGTGGTGGCGTGCACGTGGACCGTGCACTGTGATTGTGGTGGTGGGGGTTTGGTGATTTCAATGTGTTCATTGATTTTTTAAAAAGTCATTTTTTCTATTAAAACATTTGAAGTGACTTGACTTCATATTTGATTTTCTCTTGTTGGTTTATTTTCACGAGGCTTCGTTTCCATGAACCAGAATTCAAGAGCTCAGTGTAAATAAACCAGGGACTCGAACCTGTGACCTTGTGAGTGAAGGAGTCGAACGTTCAGCCCTCAGGACTTCAGCGGTTGAATCTGAAGCAGATGTCTCCCGGTTCAAACGATGACTTCATCAGTTTTATTTTAATTTAGAGTGAAGATTAAAAATGTTCCCTCTCAGGCCTGAAGGTGTGATGTGTGGACCCACCAGCAGGTGGCAGCATGTGGAGACTCGGGCTGAAAACACTGAGGCAGAGAAAAGTTTCACAGAAAGTTTTCAGATGAGCAGCTGGAGTTACGTAACACGGTGAGTCTGCAGGGACTCAAAGTGACGGAATTACCCATGAGCCTTGGTGGTGAACCAGCTCCAGTGGTTTCACACTGAACTCAAACTTAAGTTTATCAAAGTCAAATCTCTGTGACTCCGCCTCTTTGGAACATCTGGATCTGAACTGAGGAACCAGATGTTCTGCTGCTCGGGACGGTTCGGATTATTTCTGATGCAGCAAAGTGTGACGATGGTGAGACTCTGAAACAAACAGGAAGAGTTATATCCAACAACAACATGACAACGACAACAACAACAACAACATGACAACAACATGACAACAACACACCATTACATAAACATCTTCCCCATCCAACACACACACATAGAAACACACACACACACACACACACACACACATAGACACACACACACACACTCATAGAGACACACACACACACACATAGACACACACACACACACACACACCTCTGCAGAGGAGATACCAGTGCTTTTAGAAACTCCCCTGGTTGCCTAGCAACTAGTCCTCAGGTTTTCCAAAAGAGAGCTGAATGTTATGAGCATGAAATATGATACTGTGTGTGTGTGTGTGTGTGTGTGTGTGTGTGTGTGTGTGTGTGTATGTGTGTGTGTGTGTCTCTATGAGTGTGTGTGTGTGTGTATGTGTGTGTGTGTGTCTCTATGAGTGTGTGTGTGTGTGTATGTGTGTGTGTGTGTCTCTATGAGTGTGTGTGTGTGTGTGTGTGTGTGTTCGTGTGTATGTGTTTGTGTGTGTGTGTTTGTGTGTGTGTGTGTGTGTTTGTGTGTATGTGTTTGTGTGTGTGTGTGTGTGTGTGTGTATGTGTTTGTGTTCGTGTGTTCGTGTGTTTGTGTGTGTATGTGTGTGTATGTGTGTGTATGTGTGTGTATGTGTGTGTGAGTGTTCGTATGTGTGTGTGTTTGTGTGTGTGTTTATGTGTGTTCGTGTGTAGGTGTGTGTATGTGTGTGTGAGTGTTTGTGAGTTTGTGTGTGTTTGTGTGTGTGTGTTGTGGTGGTGTTGGATTTGTTCCCCTGATGGTTGAACTGCAAGAGCCGGGGTTAGAGGTCACTACAGGCCACTTTAATAACAGACCTCCTGTCAACACACACACACAAACACACACACACACACACACACACACACACACACACACACACACACACACACACACACAAACACATACACATAAACACACACACACACTTCATCAGGCCGTGACAGGAGCAGCAGCCCGGTGTGAGGCAGCTGTTCTCTGCAGACGACCCTCACCCTCTCTCTCTGTGTCTCTCTCTATCTCTCTCTCTCTCCCCCCCCCTCTCTCTCTCTGGGTCTTGATCACAGACTGACACACCTGAAGTCACATGTCACATGACCACCTAGCTCACTGGACACTCAGGTGAACATGTTAGACGACACCGTCAGTAACACACGTGTTTCTTCATACTCTAAAAACGCTTCCTCTCCCCGGAGCTGAAACACAACGTGTAGGAACCAAACGCTCCATGAAAACAGGATCAAAGCCAAACAGAGCGAGGGAACGAGAATATTAAAAAAAGCCAAACAGATAAACGGCTGTCGTCACTTCTCCTTCGTTTGTACGAGAATCACACGCGTGGATCTTTGTTGTGGATGTTTGTACACGGCAGCAAAACACAGATTCATAAATCTCCCCCTGAAAGCGTCGCAGACACAAAGATTCATTCTGACGTCTGCTGCTGAAGCTGCACTCGATCGTCTCGACCTCAACACACTACTGGAAACATCAGTTCACATCTGGATCAAAGAGACAAACATCAGACACATGATGTGTTTTACAGATGTGCAGTTCAGGAAGCACATGTGCAGCTGTGTGATCGGAACGTGTCTGAGAATCAAACCAACAAAGACGTCACGAGTCCGATTCTACGATTTAACTACCACTTTCTGTTCTGTATGTCGCAATGCATCATGGGTCCAAAATAAGTTCACAACATATTAAGTTACGGGCGAGTTTTGATTTTAAAGATGTTTATCAAAGTGAAATAATGTACACGTCAAATGATGTTGCATGAGACACACAACAACTACAGAGAGACACACAACAACTACAGAGAGACACAAGAACAAGCAGCTCTGTGCACGTCTTCAACTGCATCTTTGAGTTTCTGAAGTTTCTGCAGTGACACAATAATAATAATGAGCAACAAACAAACACACAACAAATTATCAGAACGATGGTGTCACAGTTGATCTCATCTGCAGCGCGCACACACACACACACACACACACACACACACACACACACACACAGAAACGATGAGAAAATCTCCTTTGAAATCTGTTTCGACAGAAAGTTTTTAATGAATCACAAAAGAAATCTGATAATTATGCACAAACCCTAAAACCAGAGCCGCTCTGTGAAATCTCCAAGGTACAATTTTGAGTCCACAAGGACACGAGAAGCAACAGTGACGAGAGTGAATGAAGCACGAGAGGAAGCCGGAGTAAAAATAATGAGTCTCAGAGGGAGCGGCTCACATCAAAGTGGACGAAGACACGTTGTCTCACGATGACCTGGCCGCCAACCAGGCCGCCGTCATGTGACCACACAGATCCACAGACCAGGTCCCCTGAAGAACTGATGCTGCTCACACTGTGTTTACATCAGGTTCAGTGATCGTCACCTGTTTGATCGAGGACAGAACGTCCAGCGACAAACATTCACAGATTTACTCACCTGGACGAGGACGAAGCTGCAGGAGAGAACAAGCGAAGATTCTACAGAACACAAAGAGTCACTCTCTTATTTATGTATCAATACACAAACATACATGTTCGATTCTAATCTAACACAATGAGCCTGAACAGAAAACTCATTACAAAACGTTCAGAGCTGTGAAACAAACAGGAAACGAGGAATGACTGAAACGTGCACAGGTGGCCTCTCTGATCCACACGACATCGCTCACCTGCGGACGCAGATCAGATCCCGACTGAGAGGAACGAACTGAACAGCACAGAGAAACACCAGCTGTACGATAACGTGTCCAGAGGCTGTTCATCTGGAAACGTCTGACACTTCATGAAACTTCCTGAAGTGAAGATTGAAAACTTTGCAGTGATCACCGACATTTGTTTGGACAGGGATCAGCTCAGCTTGTGAACAATCTCAGTTTCAATAAACCCATCAGGACTCAATTCAACGTTGAAGCCAACAACAGATTCATGAAACAATAACTTTGAATCTTTGAGAAGATGGAACGTGAAACATGTTTGATAATCTCAGCTGACCGAGCAGCAGACTGATGGACTGAAGAAATGAAACTCAGAGACAAACAGAAAGTTTTCATCCTCCTCATGTGACGGAGGACTGAGAAGAACAAATCGATGAAGTCTCACATTTCAGCAGCTTTGTTGTGATTCATTAAAAAACAAGTGGAGCAACAGAGATTTAAATTTAAAGCTGCTGCTGCGCTGATTATCCATCAACTGCTCGACCAATCGTGCATCTTCAATTCTGCAAGCCCCACCCCCAAAGGTTCCTGTACCCGTCTTTTTCAAACCACGTAACCGTCACAGTCCGCATGCTACATGTTAGCATTGTTAAGCAAAACCTCCACCAGAGGGCAGCGCCCCGTGACTTAGAGGCACTGCTCTGTTTGTCTGTCCGTCAAGTTTCAGGAGACGTGAACAGACGGACAAACTGAACGCAGAGTGCAGACAGAAGGCGTCGTCCGTTTCCAAATACAAATTTAACGTTGAGCACCGAGAGCCAACAGATTCCCAGGACTGATTTCAGACCCTGGTTCCTGTGGGGGGGGGGGGGGGGGGGGGTCCTGCCAAGGCTCCTGGTTCTTGGGGAAAGTTTCTGCAGTGGAAACATTAACGTATAAAACTGTTCATAAGAGTCTCAACACGGAGTGAACACTGGAATTAAAGACACACGATCCTCCAGCTTCTCTCTGCAGCAGCAGACTCTCAGCTCGGTTTGGTTCCAATCGTGGGAAACTGTAAAACACAAAAAGGAAACGAATCCATCGGGGTTTAAAGGACAGAAGCTGCCGTGGCCTTGTTCTGATTATTGTCAGCGTCGCTCTGCCCTGAAGGTTTGTATCATGTTACACTGGAGATCAGAGATGGAGAGAGGAGAGGAGATATGGAAGAAACAAGGGGGGGAAACAATCTCAGGTTCTCTCGTCCATTTGGCATGCATGGGTGGAGAGAGAGTGTGTGTGGGAGGACGAGATGCAGAGGGAGAATAAGAAGAGGAGGATGAAGGATGGGGGGGTAGTTTTTTTTTTTAATGAGTGATTCCTTCACCCCGGGAGTCCGACCAAAGGAGAGGAAAAAAAACAGGAGGAACAAAGGTTGAGGAGGAGGGATGAGGAAGAAGGGGGGGAGGAAATGGGGAATAAAGGAGGGATGGAGCTCATCTACACCCTTTCCTGGAAGGGAGGAGTAAAATAACAAAACACTGCAGCTCTGGACGTGTGTGTGTACGACTGTACATGTGTGTTGGACGCACACGTGTATCATTAGACATCATTAACCACAAATTATACAGAGAGAGAGAGAGAGAGAGAGAGAGACAGATGCTGCTGGATGTTAAAGGGGGGGCAGAGAGAGGGGGGAGGCAGAGAGAGGGGGAGGCAGAGAGAGGGGGTGCAGAGAGAGGGGGAGGCAGAAAGAGGGGGGAGGCAGAGAGAGAGGGGGTGCAGAGAGAGAGAGACAGAGAGAGAGGGGGGGTGCAGAGAGAGAGAGACAGATGCTGCTGGATGTTAACTGAGGGGGGGTAGAGAGAGAGAGAGGGGGCGAGCGAGCTGATCTAATACATGTGTACTGTGATTAAACGAGGAGCTTGATCACAGTTGACACTTGAGATGAATGTGAGGATCAGTGAAAGGATATTAAACAGTGAAAAAAGAGAAACGAGAGATGAGAAAGAGTTAAAGAGTTAAACCACAGCATCTCTCTCTCTCTCTCTCTCTCTCTCTCTCCTAAGGCGGCTCACTCCCTCTCTCACCACCTGTTAGTGCGGACCCCTCCGCTCTGACATCCACTTGTTTGTGTTGGAATCTCCTGCACTCACACAACCTGAGGTAAGAAAACACCTTTGATTCTGGATTGTTCTTTATTCACCTCTTTATCTGTCTCTCTCTCTTTCTCTCTCTCTTTCTCTCTCTCTTTCTCTGCAGCTCTCGTCTTTCCATTCCTTTCTCTCTGAATTCTGCCACATGGTGAAAAGTGACAGTGATAATAATAATATATAATAATAATGAACTCTATTACTTGATAAAAACTCAAAGTGCTTTTACAGGAAAATGTTGTTAAACAACATTAAATTAAATAAAACTGTAAAATCTTAAATTAAATGAAAAACTGTAAAAATAAAAAGAATCTCGGACAAAATATTCTAAACAGTTTGAAATGTGAGGAAATAAAACCATATTCATCTGTTAATGGCAAATAAAGCAAATCTGATGCTGCATGATCTTAATAAATACACACGACAGCTCGTAAATGTGCAGCCACATCATCTGGATCGCCTCCTGGTGTCTGGCTGCAGTATAGCTCATAACCCTCCTCCTCCATGTTAGCAGATGGGACATGGACCAAAGTAGACGTTAAATAAATGTTTGACGGTGTTTCTGTCGTTTCAGCTCGTTCTCGTCTCACTGATGTTCTGATCAGTTTGGTTTGAATCAGTTATTTGATGATATGAAAACAGGCGGAGACTGACTCATGATTGGTCGAGTGGGTGTGTGGGCGGGGCCACAAGATGGCAGCGTTCATACCGAGATGTTTCATCTTTATGTTTGTGTGAGAGGAAGTGGTGGCGTCGTCATTCTTTATTCAGACGATGGCAGATTGAACGTACGAGTTCAGCTCTTTGGATCGTTTCTGAGCAGCGTCATGTTAACGTGTGCAGGCGGCATTCTCATTTTGAGCTGCACACGGACGTGCACGTCGGAGTGCACGTGGACATAACGTAACATCTCATGGATCAAAGTGAACGCTCGTCAACACGCCACAGAGAGACTCCCTGCAATTCTTGATCAGGCCACCAGGGGCCTGCAGTTGAGACACAGTGGAAAAGGTTGAATAAAACATTTAGCTAACAAGTAACAATAACAATAATATGCATCGCTCGTTAAGTTTGTTCAACTGGTTCATGTTTCTCCAGCCGTCCACGAGCAGGAAACAGGTTTCAGGAGCTCAATGTGAATTCATACAAATTGTATTTCAATAAAAAGGAGTTTTATTCCAAATGAAGAAGTAGAATTCTGTTCATCGTCCCACACTGTGGACGGATCAGTTCAGTTTAGAGTCAGTTTAACAGGAAGCCACAAAATAACCTAAACTATAAAGTAAAAGCTCGTATAATAATTGACAATAATAAAATTCACTGTGAATCTCTGTTGATCATTAACTCTATGAAAAATGTAAAAATTACACTTTAAACCACCTTTTAGTTCAATGAACAAACCTAATTATTGAATTAACGACAGAAATATGAAGCTAAAAATAAAACCAGGCTGAAACCAAAAGACCTCCAACGTATTTCAATCACCTTTTCTTATTTTGACATTTCCCCAGTGGGAGTTCTGAGCTACGTGCTCGTTATAAATACTGACGTGTGCTCGTAAATTTGAACCGGTGCATCTGTCAGTCACCAGTGAGCGGAGCAGTTCTGACTCAGGGACGCAGTGTGGAATCGAACACGGAGCCACAGTGAGGACAGAGGAAGTGACCCGCTCGGCCTGGATATAGAAACACCATGATGGTGATCAGGGATCGGCCAGAAGATGACCGCCTGTTGTACTGGTGTAGAACCACACAGATGCTGGAGGCCGGCGTCACAGCACTTTGACTTTTAGATTTTCACTCAATAAAACATGAAAACCAGGTTTTTACTCGGAGCCGCTCTGTCAGAGATCCTGAGTTAATCCACAGCAGAGGGATTACACTTCATCCTCTTCTGTCACGTTTCCTCTTCCTCACGTTTCACTTTCACCGTGATCGATCACCACTGGAGAGATTTCATCCTTCTCCACTGGACCAGCAGGATGATGGTGATTATTACCTGAGCAGGTTCTCATGACTCTCTTTGTCGTTCCAAAACATAATTAAACACATGTGCTGCAGAGAAGAGGAAAAAAAAAATCACTGCTGCCAAATTTTTTCTCTGCTTCTCTCCAGGGTTTGAAAACCTCCAGTCACCCAACATCGCATTATAATTCATACCCACCAACGGCTGCATATAAATCGATACCGCCCCAGCACTGACATGTTTCTGGCTGTTCGGAGGAAATGTGTGTGTGAGCACAGAAGAGGAGGAAAAGGCTTTTCATGGAATTTGTGCGTTTGCTGAAAAGAAAATCATCAGAGACATTTGTTGACTCATAACTTTCAAAAGTTTCAGCATCTCTGCAGATCTGTGGAGGTTCTCAGCCTCTTCTGGCTCCAGGGTGTTCAGTGTTTCTGCAGCAGGATCAGCTTCCATCGTACAAACTGTTCAAAACAGCAGCAGAGAGACGCAGACACAAGCGGCTGCTGAGTCTGACACTAACCTCATCTGTTTAGATTTCCTCATCTGCTGCTACACTCTCTGCACATATACTCTTCATGATCAGTTCATGTCCTGCTCTATGTGCGACAGACGTTGATTTGAGTTTGAATTGAATCAGAGTTGAAGGCTGAAATCTCTCTCAGGAGGAGGAGACCAAACATGGCGTTTTGTCTGACGTGCGTTCGTCCTGTCGTCAACACCTACGTGGGCGTAAACGTTTATCAGCTGTTCTATTTATTTATCCTTCCTGGTAGTTCGGGGTCCAAGGCTATTGCCGACCTTTGTCTAATGTTTAAGTCCGCGTCTGCCTATACTTGACTCTGATTGGTTTGTAGACGGAGTCTGACGTGTGTGTTGTGTTGTGTTGGGGGGGGGGAAGCGCTTCATCTGGTTGCCATGGTAACATCATGATGGTATTACTAGTAGCATCAGCACCTTCAGTCGCAGTACTCCACAGTACTACAGTGCTCCATGGTACTACAGTACTCCATGGTACTACAGTACTCCATGGTACTACAGTGCTCCACGGTACTACAGTACTCTACAGTACTGCAGTGCTCCACGGTACTACAGTACTCCATGGTACTACAGTACTCCATGGTACTACAGTACTACAGTACTCCATGGTACTACAGTACTACAGTACTCCACTCTAGTTCAAATGCACCAAATCATATAACATGATATCATCGTATGTTAGCTACTCCGAGGTCCTGCACTTTCCGCTCAACCACCTACATAGCTAGCACATTAGCTTCATCACTGGTGTGCAATGAATCCTGGGACAGGTCGGCCGTTGCTTCGGGCTGGAAGGACACATTTGTAGGAGACTTCAAAAATTGGACAGTGCAGTGGTGCCACTACAATGTCTGTACTGGAGCCTCTTCTTCTTCTATGGTTTAGTGCTGTCTCTACTGTGACATTCTAAAAGTCCAAACTATCCAAAGTGTTTTCACTCAGTTTGATCGAGAGCCAGTCGGAGTCTGAGGGAGCGAAAGAGTCCTGAGGAGACAGACATCATGTTGATCTGGAGACGAGAGGTTGACACATGAAAAGTACAATCACAACATCACGAGGGTGTTTCCATCATTCAGCTCTCAACGTGGGGGAGCTCTGCTTCCTCTCACCTGTCCTCCGTCAGGCTTCAGGTGACTCACCCCTCCGCTGTGTGGGAGGGAGTGAGGGGGAGACTGTTAATGCAGCACGGAGGACAGAGGAGAGCAGGCAGCGGGGGGGGAGGGGGGGATGAAAGACGGGGGAGACCGACAGTGAGCACCTGCAGGTGGGGGGGGATCATTGAATGTGTCTTCATTAGAGTCCGACTCTTTTCCCTCAGCTTAACGCTCGACTGCAGCTTCACCAGTAATCCCACTGTGACTGAGTGTCAGTCCGTGGACGAGCTCCAGACTCACTTTCATGTGGGAGAATGTTTCTGCTGATAAACGCTTCGTCCCCTGAATTAAACATGAGGAGCAGCCGTCGGCTGGAACACCCCCACAATCAATGTAAACCACAGAACACGGTCACGAACAATGAAACTAAATGAGTCAAACTATCAAACGCTAATTCATCTTCATGTGTTATATTATAGATGTTCATCTTCTTTCTGATCTACAAGTTATGACTTAGAAGATCACATGACTTTATATCTTGTAATTACCGACTATGATGTGTCTCATAATTATAATTAGAACTTTAGATTCATCGTTACATGAAATTTTAATTTTAATTTTAGAACCTTTGGTGAAAATGTCTTCTGTGGACAGCTGATGTTCAGTTATGATCATTTAGTGGGGGATGGATACCACAGCGTGATTGACAGCTAGTACCGTCCAATGGGTGCAGGTGGGCGTGTCCTCGAGCTCTCAGTCGAGGCCCTCTCAAAATCTAAAACAACGCTTTGACTCACGAGACCACGTCCACAGATTCCTCGTCAGTGTGAGATCCAGAACTGAAGTGAGCAGCAGCTGTCCAACACAACAGGGTCAGTGACACTTGATTCTCCGTGGCGTGTTCTGGTAGCTCAGCTGGTTGCTTCATGGTCATGTGACAGGAGTTCATCAGTTCCTGTCTCAGTCCGTTGACCCTCCAGCTTGCTTTGCCCAGCTCTCATTTTCTACCGCCTTTGGTTCTTCTGTCCCTCGTGTCCTCGCTTTGTTCTCTCCTCATTTGAAGTTCTTAAATCTTCTGTTTTGCTGCCAGAGCCTGTTCATTCATCGAAGATTCATTACTGCAGCTGCCGTTGTAAACCGTCCGTCACAGATCACTGGACGATCTCACGTGTGCAAAGTAAAACACATTTTCTGAGGTTTACCAACAATGATGGAGAATTCATAAAATACTAGGATCATCGTTCCTGCAGAGTTTCAGCAGCTAGACAACACAAGTCTCTGCATCGTCTCATGATACTTGAAACAGGTCTCGTGCAACTTTCAGGGTCTTTGCTCAGACACACACCAGTGAAGACATTACTGCCTTCAAGCTGCCTCCCACAGCTCATTTCACTCTGAGACACTGAATCAGCACATTCAAAACCTCAGAGGGAAGAATCCAGCAAACAGGCTGAGCCGATCCAGAGTCCACACGTCCTGCAGGTGGAGCAAAGTAAAGAAGGTATAAATCAAACGCACTGGGTGCAGTGTGATGGAGCTCGTCACTCTGTTCCCACTTTTCATCTTAGACATCAGTTCCTCTTCAGCCTCGTTAAAGACGAACCGCAGAGCGAAAGAGTCGCACACTGGATATATTTCATCCAACACCAGGTTCTCCCACTGGTTTATGACTTCGACATTTCATTTCTCTCCATGTCTCCTGCTGGTTAACATGAAGACATCCTGAGATGGAGAATCAGGGAACACGCTAACGAGGAGTCTTCAACACTTCGAAACGCTCTGAGTGTTCCTGTGGTGTTGGAATAATCGGAACAAGTCGGTGAAATGAAGAACATCATTTCACATTCAGCTCTGAGTAGAGACGTGAACGTGTGAAATGTTGGACTTTGGTCTGTTTGTTCATCTCTCACTAAGCTGCACGTTCTAATCATAGTTCTGAACCAAACCACGGAGAATAAACGAGCAGTCGAGGTGAACTGTGGTGGACTCCACTGAGAATACGTTCATCAGGCTCAATGATTATCAATGATTGTGTCAGGAAATGTAGAGAATCTGTGAGGTTTGAAGAAGGTGTTTGATTTACGAAGCTTATTAAGCTGCTGCTGTTGATTTTAATCAGACTGCGGTCGACTGAGGTTTGTTGTTAGTTTATTAATTAACGTCTCCAGAGTTAAAACTAAACCCGTAGTTTTTTATCCATCTGATCCAGTGTGAAGGGTTCTGGATGTTCTCATCACCTGAAACTATTTAACTCTGGCCCAATGGTCATATTCAAATCTATCAAACTATAGATGTATAGAGCTGGGCGAGGTCTGGACCTGTGAGACCTGGAGACCAGTGAAGCTGTTTGACTTCAACCTTCCTGTCCATGAAAGATGAAACATGGAGACGTCGTCAGGGAGTTGTCTCTTCACGCTCCGCTGCCTCTTCTGTGATTTATCAACACACCTTCACTGGTTAAGTCACTCACCCTCTCTTCCTGTTTCTCAAACTGAAATCCTGAGTCTTTTCACCACAAGTTCATTTAATTCATTCTTTTCACGTCACAAACGCTCATCAAACTCCTGCTGTGCCTCAGTACCAGCAGAGGGCGCTGTTTGTCCTTCCATTCGCCTGACCTTCCTCGTTATCACCTGTTCTGTCTCCGCTGTGAAGTAAAGGAGCATGAAAAGAAAGTAACATTCGCCCAAATGAAAACTAAAGTGAAAGTGAAAGTGAAATCTGGCCGTTCTTCTTTCAGACTCTATGACGGTGCGGAGAGGAAAGAAGCTCAGCATCTCAATCCAGGAACACATGGCCATAGACGTCTGCCCCGGACCAATCAGACCCATCCAACAGATCTCCGCCTACTTCCCCCGCCTATCTCCCACCTCCCCCACCCCCACCTCCCCGAACCCTGCCACGTTTCCCATCCCCGCCTCCTCCCCCCTGTCCCTCAGCCCCGGGGCCTCCAGGATGGGCGGGGCTCACCTCCTGTCTCCTCTGCTGGCCCACGGTCGGCCCGGTGGCGGCGGGTCGTTGTCTCTGACCAGCAGCATGGACACGTCGGTGGAAATCAACAGCTCCGACAGTGACGACTGCAGTGAGCCTCGCTGTCGTGTGTGTGTGTGTGTGTGTGTGTGTGTGTGTGTGTGTGTGTGTGTGTGTGTGTGTTCGGAAGCTTCTTCACTCATCTTCTCACACGACGCAGCATGAAACTCACAATCACATCGTTACTTTCAGAATTAGTTTGTTGCATGTTGATGTGTTTACAGATTCAGTTCTGGTCCAGACATGATCTCCATCCACCTCCTGCCCAACACACAAGTCCACTTCAAATACACTCAGACAGTTCCTGACATGTTCCTGACATGTTCCTGACATGTTCCTCACATGTTCCTCACATGTTCCTGACATGTTCCTCACATGTTCCTCACATGTTCCTCACATGTTCCTGACATGTTCCTCACACGTTCCTCACATGTTCCTCACACGTTCCTGACATGTTCCTGACATGTTCCTCACATGTTCCTCACATGTTCCTGACATGTTCCTCACATGTTCCTCACATGTTCCTGACATGTTCCTCACACGTTCCTGACATGTTCCTCACATGTTCCTCACATGTTCTGAGACAGTGTCTACCTAAACACCAGGTGTGAAAGTTCCTCAGACGAACACAAACTACTTGAAATGAGACTTCAGACTCTGCAGCGTCAGTGTTTCTCAAACTTCAGAATAAACGTGTTCAACACAGTGAACGTGCAGAGATTGAATCCACAGACTCAGGTCTCAGGTCTCAGGTCTCTGGTCTCTGGTCTCAGGTCTCAGGTCTCAGGTCTTTGGTCTCAGGTCTCAGGTCTCAGGTCTCTGATCTCTGGTCTACACAACATGACAAACCTCTGCTACACAACATGACAAACCTTGTGTAGCAGAGGTTTACATCACTGTGCGCTCCTCTCACCACAGAGTGTTTTGTGTGTCACTGGTATGAGAGTGTTTGCACATTGTGTGTTTTTAAGAAGTGTTGTCGACAAACGTCTGTTCTCAGTTTATTGTGACACCCCCCCCCCCTTCTACTGATGCAACAGTTGTAATAATCTTTCTGTGTGTGTGTTACGATGTTTGTGTGTCTGCTCTGTGCAGCTGCTCTGGGAACTCTGGAGTTCGAGCTGAGATACGAGCAGAGCTCCAACGAGCTGCACTGCACTGTGCTGCGAGCCAAGGTAACAACGCTCCGCAGGTTTGATTCCTGAGTGAAGGACGGATCGACCGACATCAGAACTTTTCTCTCTTTACAAAGACTCAACGTCTCTTAGAGCAGCAGCTCCGCCCACTGATCCACATCAACACACGATCACATGATCCTGGACTCACTGCTTCAAACTGTCATCATCGAATTTATTACACTTTTATATTTAAACTGGTGTGTGAGGTGTGTGTTGGTGTGTGAGGTTGTGTGTTGGTGTGTGTTGGTGTGTGAGGTGTGTGTTGGTGTGTGAGGTCTGTGAGGTTGTGTGAGGTGTGTGTTGGTGTGTGTTGGTGTGTGAGGTTGTGTGTTGGTGTGTGTTGGTGTGTGAGGTCTGTGAGGATGTGTGTTGGTGTGAGGTTGTGTGTTGGTGTGTGAGGTTGTGTGTTGGTGTGTGTTGGTGTGTGAGGTCTGTGAGCTTGTGTGTTGGTGTGTGTTGGTGTGTGAGGTTGTGTGTTGGTGTGTGAGATCTGTGAGGTTGTGTGTTGGTGTGTGTTGGTGTGTGAGATCTGTGAGGTTGTGTGTTGGTGTGTGTTGGTGTGTTGGTGTGTGAGGTTGTGTGTTGGTGTGTGTTGGTGTGTGTTGGTGTGTGAGGTGTGTGAGGTTGTGTGTTGGTGTGTGTTGGTGTGTGAGGTCTGTGAGGTTGTGTGTTGGTGTGTGTTGGTGTGAGTTGGTGTGTGAGGTTGTGTGTCAAACCAAAGGCGTGAGATAGAACAATAACAAAACATTGAGATAAAGACACATAAGAGCAGAGGAATTGTTGTCTACAAGCTTTTAGTGCCACCAGGGGGCGCAGTGTGAAATCTGACCGTGGCATCTTCAGAGTCAGACCCACCTCCAACCCAACTGTCAACACACATGCTGCATTGTGGGAAATGTAGGCATCAGGATTTGACGAGAGAGAACTATGTGTGCGACATAATATTTGTGGTTGTGTGGTTTTTTCTTGAACTGTCCATCGTGAGTCAGACGGTGTTCGAAGGATGAATCAGATCTCAGCTCAAAGTGACGCCTGGTTTCTGTGCAGGGTCTGAAACCCATGGACTTCAACGGTCTGTCCGACCCGTACGTCAAACTGCACCTGCTGCCCGGAGCCTGTAAGGTGAGACCAGTTCAGATGAACCTTGATCATCTTAACTACACACTGACAGTGTACTCCACGTTTCATTACAAACAAAAACACATAATGTAGTGTGTGTGTGTGTGTGTGTGTGTGTGTCTGTGTGTGTCCTTCAGGCCAATAAGCTGAAGACAAAGACGATCCGTAACTGTTTGAATCCAGTTTGGAATGAAACTCTCACGTACGTCGGGATCACAGAGGAGGACATGCACAGAAAGACGCTCAGGTATGTGTGTGTGTGTGTGTGTGTGAGTGTGTGTGTGTGTTTGTATGTATGTGTGTGTGTGTGTTATTTCAGCTTTGACCTGTAGGCGTCTGAGTGCTCAGTGCTGCCTCTACAGGCTGAAGCGGGGACTTAAAAAAAACTTTTCTTCTTCATCTTTTTGTAATATAAACGTCACAGATTGTAAATAAAGATGGACGACGTGACAGCTGTGCTAAAGTGACGCCCCCTGGTGGCTGGCCTCAGTGTTGGTCATAAACCTTCTTCCGTGTTAGCAGATGGGCACGTTAAATCCCAACAGCCCTTGAACACACCGTGTCTGTCTCCTCAGACACACGAGTCAGAAGA
>NC_091097.1:537500-557500 GCF_024713975.1 Paralichthys olivaceus | reverse complement strand
AAACCAAACTGATCAGAAACAAACACCAGTGAGATAACAACGACCTGAGGAGACAGAAACCGTGGAGGAGGCAGGGTCTGTGAACTATACTGCATCCAGCCACCAGGGGGCGATCTAGTTGATTTAGCTTCACCTTTGCAGAGCATCAGAACTACAGCATATGAGCGGACTTGTCTTTAGACCACATCTGGATCACGGGGGCCACTCTTAGTGTCGGCTGCTGTGACATTGTGTCGCCTGTCCCTCGGTTTCCACGGACCCTCCCTGAATTATTTCACCGTCATGGGATTTTGCACAGATATAAAATCACATTAGCTTTCAGCTCTGCCGTTTGACCTTCGCTGGTTAAAGCGCAGCTGCAGGAGAGGAGGAGCTCTGCTGCCTGACCGCAGCCCAGTTTAAACCTGTTCACACGGATCCTGCAGGTTCACGTCACTCTGTGAAGAGCTCCTCTCCAAACTCACTTTATGGGACAGTTTTTATTTGACAGACTTTTATCACTTTCTTTTATCCTTCTGCTTCTTTGTTCGGTTTATTGTCAGGTGCCAACCTTGTACTGTCGTCACTCGCTGATAAACCTCAGAACTAACGAACACAGACTGGCAGCGTTGGAATCAAACATATTTTAGCTTCATTTGGGGATAGTGGGAGGAAGTGAAGATACGTCGTCCATCTTTATTTACAGTCAATGATCTTTATCTATTAAAAATATCAGAAACTAGAAGTGAAGAGTAAAACTTTCTCCTGAGCTCCGGTTTCTGAGTGTGAGGCGGTCGACGAAGACGCAGCCGCACAAATTCAGCAGAAACATAAAGAATGTTAAGCTCAGGGTCAGAGAGTGGACGAGAGAGGCCTCCAGATAAATGAGACAGAGACGTCTTCAAAAGAGCAGAGAGTGACAGCTGGAGGAGGACGAGTGTGAGCGAGCGACAGCTGATGAGTCGAGAGGAGCTCAAACCCACAGGAGTCCAGACGCTCTGCAGGGAACAGACAGTGACACGGACCAGGACTCTGTCTGTCTGGAGATAAGTAAACAATCTGAAGAGGAACTCTCGGCCCCTGCTGAGCTCGAGTCACGACGCTGAGCTTCCCTCAACTTCTACCACTTCAATCTGAAAGCTTCAGAAGACCCAGAATGCTTTGTGTTGAGACTCAAAGACACGAGTCAGAGAGAAGCTCAGGAAACAAATTCAAAACATCTTTCAGACATCACCACACGCGTCGGGAACCTCTCCATTCATTTCCAGGTTTAACAAGACGACATCAGCTGTCAGACCAAAATGCCTCTGGAAGCAGCGGAATGCACCAACATCCACCACCAGGGGGCAACAGCGAGTAAACTTGATCTTGCTGAGTCACGTCTCCACGCTCGTTGTCAGAGTAACCTGCTCAGCTGATCTCACATCGGTAGAACGTTCGTCTTTATGAATGTGGTGGAAGCAGAAAACAAGCTGAAGTAACGGCACATCGGAATCTTCAACAATTACAACGTACGATTTAAACAAATGTGAGACGAGAGTGGACCCAAGACGGTTCCCTGAGGAACTCCACAAGAGATCCACGAGAAAAACTCTTTTTCACGTGAAGGTTTTTGCATTAAACTGATGGAACCAGTTGTGAGGTTTAGAGGACGCTGTGCTCGGCGATGGTTGTTTCCAGTCTTTACTGCCACACGGAGCTGATGACGTCCTGACCGACCTGCTCACTGAGCTCAGACACCAGAGAGATGTTAGTTCTGGTGGTTCAGAGAGAAATGTGAGTCACATCTGGTGGAACTGCATCAAACTGTATCAAGAATCTAATGATGCAGAGGAGACAAACTGTTATCTGAACTAGTCCTCGATACTCAGAGATCATGTCCAGGGAATTAAACATGGAGATGAAACCACTTTTCATTTTTCTCAGTGTCCCTCTCAGTGTCTCTGTGTCTCTGAGTCTCTGTGTCTCAGTGTCTCTGAGTCTCTGAGTCTCTGTGTCTCTGTGTCTCTGGGTCTCTGAGTCTCAGTGTCTCTGAGTCTCTGTGTCTCAGTGTCTCTGAGTCTCTGAGTCTCTGTGTCTCTGTGTCTCTGTGTCTCTGGGTCTCTGAGTCTCTGTGTCTCTGGGTCTCTGAGTCTCTGGGTCTCTGTGTCTCAGTGTCTCTGTGTCTCTGAGTCTCTGTGTCTCTGTGTCTCTGTGTCTCTGGGTCTCTGAGTCTCTGTGTCTCTGGGTCTCTGAGTCTCTGGGTCTCTGGGTCTCTGTGTCTCTGAGTCTCTGGGTCTCTGTGTCTCTGTGTCTCTGGGTCTCTGAGTCTCTGGGTCTCTGTGTCTCTGTGTCTCTGGGTCTCTGAGTCTCTGTGTCTCTGGGTCTCTGAGTCTCTGGGTCTCTGGGTCTCTGTGTCTCTGAGTCTCTGGGTCTCTGAGTCTCTGTGTCTCTGGGTCTCTGAGTCTCTGAGTCTCTGTGTCTCTGTGTCTCTGGGTCTCTGAGTCTCTGTGTCTCTGTGTCTCTGGGTCTCTGTGTCTCTGAGTCTCTGGGTCTCTGAGTCTCTGAGTCTCTGTGTCTCTGAGTCTCTGGGTCTCTGAGTCTCTGAGTCTCTGTGTCTCTGAATCTCTGAGTCTCTGTGTCTCTGGGTCTCTGGGTCTCTGTGTCTCTGAGTGTCTGTGTCTCTGGGTCTCTGTGTCTCTGGGTCTCTGAGTCTCTGAGTCTCTGTGTCTCTGAGTCTCTGTGTCTCTGTGTCCCTCTCTGAGTCTCTGTGTCTCTGTGTCACTGGGTCTCTGAGTCTCTGGGTCTCTGAGTCTCTGGGTCTCTGTGTCTCTGAGTCTCTGTGTCTCTGAGTCTCTGGGTCTCTGTGTCTCTGAGTCTCTGGGTCTCTGGGTCTCTGAGTCTCTGAGTCTCTGTGTCTCTGAGTCTCTGTGTCTCTGTGTCCCTCTCTGTGTCTCTGAGTCTCTGTGTCTCTGAGTCTCTGTGTCTCTGTGTCTCTGAGTCTCTGTGTCTCTGTGTCTCTGTGTCTCGGAGTCTCTGAGTCTGAGCTGCAGGTTAGTGTTGGACGTCCTCGTCCTCATCTCTCTGACCCTGAGGGTTACATGTTCATTAGTCTGTCACTTCCATTCTGACCAAACTACAGCTCAGCGTCTCTGTCTCTGACCAAACTACAGCTCAGCGTGTCCACTGAGACGACTGCTGTGTGGTTTATTCCTGTTGGATGATCTGTAGTAAATATATCCAGCTGGGTGTCTTGTATGAAATAATTCAGAGGGGCATCTTGTAATAGGTGAGAAATCAAAGTCTCGTCTCAGTTGATGCTCTGGAGATAAAAGGTTTTTCTCAGTGACTCGTGAAGTCTCTTTCTTCCACCTTTCGAAATGTAACGTCGGATTCAGAGTCAGACTGAAGCTCCTGCTTCGATCATTTGTGTCAGTTTGATTCAAAACCTCAGAGATTAACTGAATAATAAGAATAATACAATTACTTGACTTTACAATGAAAATAATTAACCAGAATTTTAGCAGTGTACGTTCCTGGGACTTGTTGGTTTTGACCTGTGTGTCGTCTGTTTTCATCCACCAGGTTCAACAAAGCTGCGTCCATTACCGACAGCGTGTTGTCCCTGGTGGTGACGTGTCTCATCAGCTGATCGGACACTGGGACATCCAGTTAGACAGTTTAAAGCTGTGGTTAGATTCCTGCTGTGTTTAGACGCCTGCCTTCGCCTCAGCAGTTCAAACGCTGTTTTATCAGAGCTGGAGGAGAGGGAGCAGTTTTATTGTCCATGAAAACCAAACAGGAGCTTTACTTAATGACTCAGCGTCTTTTGTGTGTGTGAACTGAAAGAGAACAACTGTGTGTCTCGCTCTGTATCACTGGGATTAGAGGACGACGCCGTCTTTACTCAAGTGATAAATACGAGGTTTGTTTATGACGCTTGTTTTGCTGGTTTTCTGCTTTGGGCTTTTCCAGATCAATTATAGAAACTGATGGAGACATAATATGTCTAATTAGCAGCCTTGGTCCAAAAAGATCTTTATTTATTTAACATAGCAACTTATTCTAATTTTAATTTAATGCTCACTCTGTTGTTGCTATGAATTATTTATCATCTCTGCTGCTGAATGTGTTAGAATATGATTGTGCACATTGTGCAGCAGTGATTAACCCCTTTAAAGGTTTTTACAGGGAAGTGTATATTATATATATACATATATATAATATATATATATATAATATATATCAGCAGACTATGGATGTGATTAGATTAATTAGATGAATGATTGTTGGATTATGTGATGATGTGAATAATTTATGCTGTTTTTCTTCAGTAGAGATTTAATGTTTACAACCATTGGTCTTCAACCAAATCGTCCATAACCATTCAATCATATCACACAAACTCTGAAGTGTGGTTCTGTCATTGTTGGTTCATCTGATCTTTGTGAGACTAATTCTTTTCACTGCACAAAACTCAGATGATCAAACAGCCACAGACTCAGAGAGCAGCTGAACATCTGAACAACTACAGAGGCTGGCGGAGACCTGGCTCCGATCGGCGGGGATGGAAACGTCACAACCAAGTGAACGTGCTAATTTGTCAAGACAGTGACTGAGCGCCTCATTTGTACGTTTGTTAAATCGAACATGGTGACGGAGAAAGAACAGGACAGGCAAAATCCTTTGGAGGCAATGAGAACGCAGTGTATTCCCTTTTTTAAAGGTTCATTTCGGAGTGAATGTCCGTCAGCAGCTCATCTGTAACATGAACCTGAGGTTGGTCGAAGTGAGGATCGGAGGAGGAATCTAGAGCTGAAGGTTTATTTCACTTTGTAAATGTTGCTGAGCTGAAATCTTACTCAGCTCAGGTTTCATCTACAAAGCTCCTCTCCCACCAAGTGGAGTAGGCGGGAGAGAAATCCAGCCAAGCTGCTGACTCCCTCTGAACGTCATCGACCTTCTTTCTGACCTTTAGCTGCACTTTTATTGTGAAGGACAGTTGGAAGCAGGAGCTGAATACCGACTGAATTTAGAAACAACTTCTCTTCAAAGTGTGGCGATGGATGAGTTGATGCTCGTGAGGTGAAGGTCTCAGCCCGGGACAGAGAAACAGAGGGCGGGTGAGAGATGAAGGATTCAACTGTGACCACAAACATCCAATCAGATACCTGCAGTAATTACAAACACCACCAGGGGGTGCTGGTGCGTTTGAAGCTCTCCTCTGTGTGAGAACGTTTCAGGATGAAATTAAATTGAGCAGCTCATCAGCAGAAAACAGGATTAAAGCGAGACTGAATAGACTCGACTCCCACCGACATCTGCTTTATTTTCAGATGAGTGACGTGATGCGATCATGGCCGACACGCTCAGTCTCTCACCTCCCCCCGAGCACTCAGAGGGTGGAGGTGGGTCAACAGCTCTGTCTCAGACCTGCTCTCCTCCGTCCAGCTTCCAGCTTCTTCTAATCAAATCAGAAAACACTCATTAAAACACTCTGAGCTAAACACATCTGATTTAACTTAAACTGACTCATTTCAATCATCTGACTAATCTACCAAACTAATCAACTCCTCTGGTTTTGACGCAGTGGGAGAACGAGCAGCTCCACAGTCTGGAGGAGAGAGGTCGTCTTCTGCTCTCTCTGCAGTTTTTGCCTCCGCTGAGTTTGGATGATAAAGATGTGGAGGGAGGAGGAGGAGGAGGAGGAGGAGGTGAAGGCCGCCGCAGTGGTGGTCTCTGTGTGGGCGTGAAGCGCTGCGCCCACCTGGCAGCCATGGACGTCAACGGATTCTCCGACCCCTACGTCAAAATGTAAGAACTCAAAAACTAAACGTTACAAACACTCTTCATCTTCTTCTCCAGTGTTTCCGATGCTAAACAAAGAAAATCTGTTCCTTCACGTTTGCATTTTGTGTTAATGGCCCAGCCCTCGTTTGGTTTTTCCTCTTTTTGATTGTTAACTTAGTGGCAGTTCTATTTCCTGGAGTTCACTGAGCCGTGATGCTGCTTCAGTGTTTCCACAATTTACCAAACACATCAGTGACGCTCAACTATTCAAACATTAAGTTCATCCTTCAGGCTGGCAAGTGGAATCATTGACGACACAACTGATAGAAACCAACGGTCATGAAGCTGCTGGTGTGCGTCGCCTCACACAAACACTGGACCTTAATACCGCTGGCGTCCTGCCATCTTATTAACTCTATCTTCATGGTGCAGTTGTCCTCAGAGAAGCACCATCTGTTCCTCGGCTGGAAGGATCATCAGCAGCAGCTCAGCTCTGTCAAAAGGAAACACCAGGGGCCAAAATCCAGGAGTTAAGGCGTTCGATTCCTGCGGTACTCGGAGGAGACGCAGTCTGAATACAAAGCCAGAACAAGAGCGTGACTGACAGCTGAGGGGTCGGACATTCACCAGTTTTACAGATGACGACTCACACTCAGTTTAAAACAGGTCGATATTCTGTTTAAAAACCAGACGTGTCGTCCACAAGTTTCTCTTTTCAATAAGTTGAAGACAGGACGACGTCACCGTGACCTTGATTCAACTGTTTCATCGTCCTGTGATGTGTCGACTTTAATCATCGTCTTAGTTAGCACGCCAAATTCAAGCGTTTGCTAGTTCGCACTAAACACAGAGTTTTCAAGTCAGATGACCGGTAGGATTCATGACACCTGTCTCTGTTTATGACCAACATCTTTCCTTCAGTCACTCCAGAGATGAACATTATAATATTACGATAATCCTCAGACAGTCGATAAGACTCACTCATCTCCTTTCCTTCCGTCACTGTGCGATGATCAGCAGCTGATAACGTTTGATGTTTTGCGTCATTAAGCCGCTGATTAAAGATCAGGTGATTAAAGAGCAACAGTGGAAGCTTGAACGTTAGAAGGTTCATCGCTCTGCACACGTCCGACGTTTTCATCTCCTCAGCAGTTCCCGACTGACTGCAAATGACATCACCACCACGGGATGGCAGCGTTCGTATCGAGATATTTAGTATTGAGTTAATATTTATTTCTGGGGGTCGTCATCTTTTCTCACAGTCTGTGGTTTGGACTGAAAATCGTTTACTGGACATTTGAATACAGATCATGTTCACGTGTTAAAATCATTTTCATTCCTTCATTTGGAATCAAACAGTAACAACGATGCAGCTGAACGAGTTCACTCTGATCTGCTCAGAGTCCATTGAGACAAAATGATCCAGCCGGCAGCTCAGGGCTTTTTAATTTCCTGCACAGCTTCTCTCAGCGCTCGCTCAACATCCACAGTCAGATCACATCGTATCAGGGGCCCAAAATGCAACGGGGCCCAAGCCGTGGTTTCTCTTCCCACCAGCCTGTAACAGTCTGCAGGGGAGTGACGGATGAAGAGGAAGCAGCCGAGGGTATCGGACCAGACTCCAGCTCGCGCTTATTTCTCCGAGTCATCTGTTGTAATAACCGGTCAGAACCAATTACAGCGCAGCTCTGCTCGGTGAAGTGGCTCCAGGGCGGCTGCTGCCGCCGCGGCCGCCATCGCTGAGGATGATGTGTGAAACTCCGCCTTCACCTTCCTGCTCTCAGCTGAGTCACTGAGCTGTGAGAGCTTCACTGTAAAACTGACTCTGATTAATTATTAATTACCACTTCATTAAAGATGATTTACACGACTTCATCAGGCTGCAGAATGGAAACGATACTGCAGAAGAAAACTCTTCATTAAGCGCACTGCGTCATTTCCCCTCACGCCGATTCAGACAGTGTTCTCTAATTAACAAATCTCTAATTAGTCTCATGACACAAAATTAAGCTTTTATTAAAAGAATCAGGATCAACGAGCCTAATCATCTTTGATATGATGACTCAGCTATTACTTCCATTGAGTGTCCACGGGCCAACATATCAAATAATATTGGACTAAATCAAATATATGAAATAGATCAAATATGAAAAACGTACAAATTACAGAAATCGTCACGTTGCTGCTCCGGATGTCTTTGTCATTGTTCATTTAGTTCTTGTTGTTGGTTTTCTACGAGGTGACCACAAGTGTCATTTAAGACAAATGGAAATAAAAGCTCTTATAAGATATAGTTATTATAATTATTCATCATTTGTCAGCAGTCGTCCTCCGCTCACTGGACATGAAACTAAACTAACGGACTTTTTCCTCCTGATCCCGTCAGATACCTGAAACCCGACATACAGAAGAAATCCAAGCACAAAACAACAGTGATGAGAAAAACCCTCAACCCTGAATTCAACGAGGTAAGACCCCCACTGCCTATGTCCCCTGGTCCCAGACCACTGCCAATGTCCCCAGGTCCCAGACCACTGCCAATGTCCCCAGGTCCCAGACCACTGCCCCCTGGTCCCAGACCACTGCCAATGTCCCCAGGTCCCAGACCACTGCCAATGTCCCCAGGTCCCAGACCATTGCCCCCAGGTCCCAGACCACTGCCAATGTCCCCAGGTCCCAGACCACTGCCAATGTCCCCAGGTCCCAGACCATTGCCCCCAGGTCCCAGACCACTGCCAATGTCCCCAGGTCCCAGACCAATGCCCCCAGGTCCCAGACCACTGCCTATGTCCCCAGGTCCCAGACCACTGCCAATGTCCCCAGGTCCCAGACCATTGCCCCCAGGTCCCAGACCACTGCCAATGTCCCCAGGTCCCAGACCACTGCCAATGTCCCCAGGTCCCAGACCACTGCCCCCTGGTCCCAGACCACTGCCAATGTCCCCAGGTCCCAGACCACTGCCAATGTCCCCAGGTCCCAGACCATTGCCCCCAGGTCCCAGACCACTGCCAATGTCCCCAGGTCCCAGACCAATGCCCCCAGGTCCCAGACCACTGCCTATGTCCCCAGCTCCCAGACCACTGCCAATGTCCCCAGGTCCCAGACCATTGCCCCCAGGTCCCAGACCACTGCCAATGTCCCCAGGTCCCAGACCACTGCCAATGTCCCCAGGTCCCAGACCACTGCCCCCTGGTCCCAGACCACTGCCAATGTCCCCAGGTCCCAGACCACTGCCAATGTCCCCAGGTCCCAGACCATTGCCCCCAGGTCCCAGACCACTGCCAATGTCCCCAGGTCCCAGACCACTGCCAATGTCCCCAGGTCCCAGACCATTGCCCCCAGGTCCCAGACCACTGCCAATGTCCCCAGGTCCCAGACCAATGCCCCCAGGTCCCAGACCACTGCCCCCAGGTCCCAGACCAATGTCCCCAGGTCCCAGACCACTGCCTCCTGGTCACAGGTCCAACCCGACCTGAGCTCCCCTTCAGCTCCACCCACACAGACGATCTGAATGAACCTGTAGTCTGAGTTTTTAGTTTTATGTAAATCAGACAGTATCTCTGCAACGCTTCATGTTGTTTTTTCTAAACAAGTCGTCTTCTGAACGTCATAAATAATTTAAAAAGTCTTCAGATAGAAAAGTTAGAGGAGAATAAAAAGCTGGTGCTGAGATAAAAAAGTTGAAAACGTGTCAGTTCATCTGTCGGTCAGAAAAATATTCAACCTCAATGAATATTGATGCAAAAGAAAAAAAAGTATTTACTCCACGTGTTTGTACTTCCATGTGAGCACAATACAATGAGATACACTTTTACTGTAAATAAAGACAGAAGCATAGTTCGCCTCCTCCGTGTTAGTGGATGAGTCAAGAGAGTGTAAATGGATGATGGACAATGAGTCTTGTCTTCCACTCACAGACTAAAAAATTAGGAAAACTCACGTACACAAAACATCTTCGTCAATTTGACGACACGTTTTCAGGAGACTCACAAAAGTGTTGAACCTGCTGTCACGTTGCTCCTCGTCAGTGGAACGAGACAAAACATTAAACTACAGCAGGTTCTTCACTGGAAACCCTGCTGTGTGACCTGTTGTGTGTCCTGTTGTGTGTCCTGCTGTGTGTCCTGCTGTGTGTCTCTGCTGTGTGTCCTGCTGTGTGTCTCTGCTGTGTGTCCTGCTGTGTGTCCTGTTGTGTGTCCTGCTGTGTGTCTTCTGCTGTGTGTCCTGCTGTGTGTCCTGCTGTGTGTCCTGTTGTGTGTCCTGCTGTGTGTCCTGCTGTGTGTCCTGCTGTGTGTCCTGTTGTGTGTCCTGCTGTGTGTCCTGCTGTGTGTCCTCTACTGTGTGTCCTGCTGTGTGTCCTGCTGTGTGTCCTGTTGTGTGTCCTGTTGTGTGTCCTGCTGTGTGTCCTGTTGTGTGTCCTGCTGTGTGTCCTGCTGTGTGTCCTGTTGTGTGTCCTGCTGTGTGTACTGCTGTGTGTCTCTGCTGTGTGTCCTGTTGTGTGTCCTGTTGTGTGTCTCTGCTGTGTGTCCACAGAGCTCTGCCTCCACAATAACGTGACGAGTTACGTGAAGTTAATTTAGTTTCGTCTCAGAGCAGAGGAGGGACGTTCGTTACCTTGGCTCAGTTCGGTCTTCGGGCAGCAGGTGTCCGGATGTGTCGTGTATCTGAGCACTGCTGTTAGCTGTTAGCTGTTAGCTTCACCACGGCTGCATTAGCTATGCAGCAGCTAAGAGTTCATTCATGTTGCTAATGAACGCTAACAAATCACAACCCTGTCAGCTAACGAGCTAATGAACACGTGGAGCTAATCCAAACATCTGGTGACAGGAAGAAGATCGAACTCCTCAACTCCTCATTGGTTCAAACCTTACACAGACTTCCTGTTTCTGCCTCATACTACTTCCTGTTACTGCAATGAACCCTTCACAATAAAACCATAGCTGCACACCTGGGTTTAGCCAGTTCGTTGTTCATGCACTAACTTTTTAACCTCATTCATAAAACTAAATAAATAATAATACAAAAGCAGCATGATGAATCAATCTGCGACCACAGATCACTTCAAGCTTTTACTAGAAACACTTTGAATCAAACCATTGGATCAGATTCTACTCTGTTGTCATTCAGTGGAAATGCAGTGAATAATGCAGTTCTTATTGTATCGGTGATAATGCTAAGAAATATAATGACAATACAAATACAGCTAATTTCAAAATACAGCAATAATCAAACATTCGTTGGGGATAATTGTCACAGTGGTACGGTGGAACAGTGGAGTTCAGCTGTGAGACACATTCAGTGTTGGTTTGATGACAAGAAGAAAAAGGTTTTGTCTGGAGTCGTCCCCTCATCTGTGTCGGTGTGTTCACTGCAGGAGTTCTTCTATGAGATCTCTCTGGCGGAGCTGAGCAACAAGACGCTGGAGGTGACGGTGTGGGACTACGACCTGGGACGCTCCAACGACTTCATCGGTGAGCGGGGGGGTGACACGACGGGGCTCACACACACAAAACAAGGAATTCTCTTATTCTGTGGAATGAAACTTGATCAGTTGAGCGTAAAAGAATCAGACTGATTTACAGAAAAGCATTTTTCAAACCAGAAAACTTGTTGGTGGGGACAGATCCAATAACCCCCCAGTGAACACAACAGCATGAAGACAGGTGACGGTCTTTAACGCAGCGACACTCTTGATAAATCTGTCTCATGTCTGATCTGCTCTCACTTGCTCAGCTCAGACTCACAGAAGAGTCCTCATCATTTTATTTATGACATTAACAGAGAAGCTGACAGACTCAGGACTCGTTCACACCTGGTTTGTTTCAGAGCTTCAGTCTGAAGCTGAACTTCAGGTGTGAACGGTTCCTCAGACCAGAAGAGATTAGATTAGATTAGATTAGATTCAACTTTATTGTCATTGTACAGAGTACAGGTACTGAGACAACGAAATGCAGTTTAGCATCTAACCAGAAGTGCAAAATAGCAATAAAAGTGCAGAGTATGTGCATATGTAAAGTGGAATAATTGAATAATTAAGATATATACAGTAAGAGTTGGGTATGAAAAAAAGAACAGAATTGGGACTAGCAGCAATTGAGGTAGGAAGTGTAGATAGATGTGAAATATATAAATGTGAAATATATAAAGTGCAGGTGTAAGTATTAGTGGTGGTAATAAGTAAAAAGAAGTGAATGAGGTATAGTAATATAATGATTAGTAAGTGGTGTAAGTACGGTTAGTACAGTAAAACAGCAAAATAGTATTCTAAGTACAGGTATTACAGTTAAGAGTTGGGTAAACAGTAAAGTGTGATAAAAAAGACGTTCTTATGCAAATGTTCAGTGGTTGTCACTTGTGTGGCAGTCAAGCCAGGGTGAGGGTGGGGGTGGGGGTGGGGGGGGGTACAGTGCAAATGATTAGTGGCTGGAGAGGTGTGCGGCAGTCAAGCCAGGGGGGAAGTGGGAGGTATAGTCTCAGGGGTGGGGGGGGGCTATCTCCATGGACTAGAGTTCAGTAGGGTGACAGCCACAAGGATGAAGCTGTTCTTGAGCCTGCTCGTACGGGAACGGAGGACCCTGTAGCGCCTCCCAGAGGGGAGGAGAGCAAACAGTCTGTGGCTGGGGTGTGAGCTGTCCTTGGTGAGTTCTGGGTCTGGATCAAACTGAACCTGGTTCTGTTGGTTCACACTGGAAACACTTTGTTTAGAGAGTTTGAACTTTTGGACCAATCACAGGAAGTTTGATAACAACAGGAATCGTTGGATTCATTGAGAATAATATCAGTATCAACATCATCTGTAGAGTTTCCACACTGACGCTCTGTCATCTCGACTCGTGGTCTTCAGGTGGCGTTTGTCTGAGCTGTCACTCGCAGGGCGACGCCCTCCGTCACTGGACGGACTGCCTGAAGAACAAGGGCCGCAGGGTGGAGAGGTGGCACATCCTGACCAATGAGCTGCCACGAACCCTCAGCCACGACTAGCCCTCTGCACCCCCCTCCAGGCCTGCAGTCCGTTTCAGGGTCACATGGTTCCTCTGGTTCCTTTACGGGACAGACACCAGTGTCTTCGCCACAGGAACCAGCCAGAGCAGCATGGTGCTGGTGTGCCTTCCATATTCAACAGTGAGTCGTCCACGAGAAGAAGAAGAAGCTTCACACACACACACACACACACACACACACACACACACACACACACACACACACACTTGACTTATGAGGGGTGGAACTCACAGAACAGAAACTGAAATCACTTCTAGCTTAAATTAAATTGCATGATCTTCTTCTCATCGAGTATCTTCGTTTCCAGTCAAAGAGTCTGAATCCAAAAAGAAGTAATCAACATATTGGTGGGGACATGACAGCGCCCCCTGTCTGTACATATTCTGGTCAGAGTGATTCTCTGTCTTTGTTCTCTGGTGTTTTAATGAAACACTGGAGGCTCAAAGCTGAGCATCAAAAACTAAACTGTGGTGAATCTTTGAATAATCCTGATGTTGGTTAAATGAAACTTCTGGATGTATTTCCTGACTCTTTGAAGACTCGTCTGGATCAATGTGTTGTTTTGAAGATTAAAGTGATCATCGATCAGAAACATGAGAAAGAAATGAAATCATTTCATTTCAAGTGTATGTGCATGAAGCAGCCACGTCAGCGTTCCCTGTGCTGAGCCTCCCACACACACGGCTTTATTGGCATGACCATGAGCACGTGTAGTTTTGTCGAAGCATGTTGTGCAAAGTTTACATGTTAGTATAATAATTACGAAGGCAGGACAAACTACGTTCTCTTCTTGGACTTGAACTGTAAGCATGGACACGTCTTGTGTTGCACTTTGACTCTCTGAAGAACCTTAACACCGCTAACGTCTAACATCTGGAGCTCTGGACACGTGAAGCTGCAGATTTCCTCAGAAAATGAACTCTTACTCCCGGAGGAGACAGCTGTCCCTGAAATCACTTCACACACATATCAGTCCTGTCAACAAGCCTGCTTTTTAAAATCTAGATCCATGAATCATTCCCAAAGAAATCAGTGAAAGCCTCGAATACCGTGTGCAGTGTTGGACTTCGGTAGTTTGTGTGTAACCATGGTAACAAAGGAAACATTAACTCCTGAGTGGAGCTAAGAATCAAGTTGGTTTCAATTAGTTCGTTGTTTTCCAAATTCAGGACGTCTCCGTCCAGAGCAAACGTCTCAACAGAACTGACTTTACTGATGCAATGCAATTGGTCAAACTGACAGTGAGCGCCCTCTGTTGGATCCCGAGGTGAAGCACTTCAGACGACCTGAAACAGGTCATCACAGTTAATTATCTCCAGCAGTGAAAACACAATTTACCTTTGACCATGACACGAGTACGGAAAACACACTCTGACTGAAGACACTTCAAACAGTGGGGGGGGGGGAGAAGAGGAGGAGGAGGAGAAGAAGAGGAGGAGGAGAGGAGGAGAAGTGTGGAACAACAGATCTTATGACGTTCAGACGGCAGCAGACTCAGACATGGTCTCTGGAGCAGAATCCATTTTCTCTCTGTGCCACCCTTCATATGTTCAGTTACACGTTGATCAGGTTCAAGTGTTCGATACCTCACGTGTTCCAGGGTGTTAAACCACAGACTATACATAAAGATGGCCGACATGACGGCCCCCAAAAGTAAAGCCAAAATGTGTTGATCCCCCCTAGTGGCTGGCCACAGTATTGGTCATAAACCCCGCCTCCTCCATGTTAACTGTCAGCAGCTTCCATTAAAAACACCCTCATGTTTTAAACACACATGACGACTGTTGCTAGCGGATTGAAAGAGTTTGGGCTAACGTTATCTTAAACATCATTTTTAAAGCCACAAGCTAACATGTTGAAGTTAACTGCTGGAGGTAAGAAGCTAATGAAGCTAACATTAGATAAACCCACGGTTTAAGAAATCCCGATAATTTGTTTGATTTTATGCTTCGAGGAATCGGAACTGTCGGCAGCTTCCATTTTAAAACCGTCTCGTGTTTTTTCATAACGCACACACAACATTTCTATTGCACTCAATGAGACTGTGAAAGAATAAACTGCATCCTACTGTTGCCATGACTACTGATGATGATTATATATCAATATTAGTGGTTCTTCCTTGTTGTCGCATGATGCAATATGTTGATATACCGCTTTATATCTCTATACGCCTGTTTTCTAATTCCAAGTGTTGACGTCAGACATGACGACGATGATCCCGCTCAAGTTAAGGTGTTACATCATTTCTCTTTTATGCACGACTGAATGTATGAATGTGACTTTCTATACGATATCGTGTTGTTTACACTGATCTCGTGCTTTACAGTTGTTCTTATATTTCTATCAGGTGTTTTACGTACGATGCAACAGTAAATCTGGATTCAACACAAACACAAACTGAGTTTGGTCATTCTTTTCAGTGGGTTAATACTGCCCCCCATAGATAGCAAAGAGAACTACAACAAGAAACACCTTTAACCTATAAATGATTTAATGGTTAAATGACCTTCTTACTTCATTAACTTGTATATTTACTAAGATCAAATCATTAAAATATAAATATAAACCAGATTCAACATAAAGATTTTCTTTTCAATGTGAAAGAATTCAGATTTCAAACCCCAAAAGTTCTACATGAATAGAAAATACTGACAATGAGACGATGGACACGTTCACTCACACACACATTATAACATACACACACACATTATAACACACACACACATTATAACATACACACACACACACATTATAACATACACACACACACACACATTATAACACACACACACACACACATTATAACACACACACACATTATAACATACACACATTATAACACACACACACACACACACACATTATACGCACACACACATACATTATAACACACACACACATACATTATAACACACACACACATACATTATAACATACACACACACATTATAACATACACAAACACACATTATAACACACACACACATACATTATAACACACACACACATACATTATAACACACACACACATACATTATAACACACACACACATACATTATAACATACACACACACATTATAACATACACACACACACATTATAACACACACACACATACATTATAACACACACACACATACATTATAACATACACACACACATTATAACACACACACACATACATTATAACACACACACACATACATTATAACATACACACACACATTATAACATACACACACACACACACATTATAACACACACACACACATCTCATTCTGTCTGTATTGAGTCATTTTATTAGGGACACCGCTGACCTCTAGTGGTCACTCTGCTGTATCCTGGTTCATGTGAAGCGTGTGGAAACATTCAGTGGGTGAATAAGTTAAAGTTTCTAAAGTTTTCCTCTTTTAACTTTAGAATTGTTTGGGGGGAAACATCTTCAGTCAAAATGAATGAAAACATCTATAATTCAGAGCTGAGGGCGGAGCGATGATATTCCAAGAAGATCTCAGTTCACAGTGACGTCTCTTCAGAGTGGTGATAATATCGTGATTCTGAAATCAATTGTGATTTTAAACATTTGTCCGACTGCAGCTGAAAACTGAATTTTCTCTTTAATCCAAATGAAGAAACAGCAGCGTCGTCAGTGAATCGACCTCTCCAGGGTTTATTTCACAGAACAGAATAAATACAAAATAAATTAACACAAAGGCATGAACAACACCAGACAGTAAAACTGCGTAGCTGCCGAGAAGCACAACTCCTCCAGACGCAAAACAAAGACTCCTGGTCACTCATTGGCTGCCTGATCTGTGCACCCCCGTCCTTCCAACGAATCAGACGAGTCTCCAACAGACTCTGGTTCAGGACGGAGGCAGAAAACCAACCAGTGAAGACTGATGTGTTTGTGTGTCTATTTACAGACCACAGGAAACATCACATGTGCACAGAGGGTTTTGTTTTTCAGCGGCGTGCTTTCTACCCCCCCGCTGCATCACTCTCTCCTGACCAATCAGGCGTTGGCCACGAAGCACATGTCCTTCTTTAAGTGAATCTGCAGGCCGCTGGCGGTGGTGAAGGTTTTGGAGCACTGGACGCAGCGGTACGGTTTCTCTCCTGAATGTGTGCGCTTGTGTTTCTTCATGGTGTCTCCGTCGCTGAAGGTGCGGCAGCAGTACGGGCAGCTGTACGGCCGCTCGCCCGTGTGGATCCTCAGGTGTCGCCGCAGGTTTCCTCGCTGGCTGAAGCTCTTGGAGCAAAAGGTGCAGCAGTGCGGCCTCTCGCCCGTGTGCGTGCGCAGGTGGCGCCGCAGGTCCGCCGACTGTGCGAAGGACTTGCAGCACCAGTCGCAGGCGTAGGTCTTTTGTTTCTGCTCCAGGTGGAGGCGGAGACTGCTTGCCTGGCCAAACGCCTCGCCACAGCGGGGGCAGCGATGAATGAGCTCGGTGGTGTAACCAGCTACCGCACACTCATCGGCTGGAGCCGTTAACCTCTCCTGAGACGGCTTCTTGTTCCGATGAGCTTCATGTCGACCTGCACGCACCGCCGCCCGGTCTGTGACCTCGTCCTGTGCGATGTGAGTGTGTGTCACCGCTGTCACAGACTCTGTGTGACCTTCATCTTCACTCACTTTGAACTCCTCAGGTTCTGTTTTGATCACAGCAGGAACTCGTGGCTCTTCTCCGTATGCTGGAATCTCAGCGTGGTGTTTGGCGGCCGAGGCAGAGGGAGGATTGAAGGTGGAGCGACGAGGACGAGGTGACGCCTTGCTGCTCACCTCCTGCTGAGGATCGGGCTTCAGCTCTGGCTCCCAGGCTCCAGCGAGGTCCTCGTTCCTGGGGAGGAGAATCTTCCCGGGGGGCGTCCCATCCTGGACGGACAGCAGCTGCACAGACACGATGTGCTCGTGAGGCTGCTTGGCTGAGGGAGGAGCTGGCGCTCTGGGCTGGTTCAGGGTGGAGTCTGGCTCCTCTGAGCGCGGCCTCAGATCTGGATCCGTGAGCTGCTGCTCAGGAGCCTCCAAACCAAGACTGGACCTGGACCCTGGAACCACAGAGAAACAAACTGAGAGTGAAGACAACAATTAAAAACATATTATTAAGTCCGAACTGTTTCTCAACCTTTGACCATCCAGATAAAATCACAGCATCTGAACGAATTGTTCCTGAGACATGTTGAAGTTCGAGCAGCTGTGAAGGAAACATTTATTAAATGTTTTATCAAACACAGAATGGAAATATTCTTGTTACTGTGAAGTGAGACACGAACAGAAGATCCTTCAGAATCTGGACCCAGCTGAACTGTCACAGCTCCCTTTCAGAATAAACGTCACACCAGACCCCATACAAAAATCTGTCAATTTAACGATGAGTTGGTTTATAAGAAGCACATAAATAATAATTATGGAGTACCTTTATGATTTTCTGAGTAAAAAGACTTTAAAGTTAAATCCGGTGTTAAGATACAAAACAACACGTGTGTTTGTCAGAAGCTACATGACGTCTCAGCTGGAAAGTGTTTGCCTGTCGGCCTTACTCAGCCACTCGGTGTCGGTCTCCAGCAGCAGGATGTCCCGCAGCTGCCGCCGCAGACTGTCGTTCTCTCGCCGGGTCCTGGCCGCTTCCTCCCGGTACTCGGTCACCGCGTCCTCCACCACGTCCAGCACATCCCGGAGCAGCGCGCCGAGCCGCTGCGACAGGAAGGAGCTGAGCTGCGGCAGTTTGCTCATCGTGATCCGCTGCGGCACCGGAAACACTAGCGACAACAACAAACCCCACCGGAAACACTACCGGAAACACGAGCGACAACAACAAACCGACCGGAAACACTAGCGGACACACTAACGACAACAACAAACCGACCGGAAACACTACCGGAAACACGAGCGACAACAACAAACCGACCGGAAACACTAGCGACAACAACAAACCGACCGGAAACACTAGCGACAACAACAAACCGACCGGAAACACTACCGGACACACTAACGACAACAACAAACCGACCGGAAACACTAGCGACAACAACAAACCGACCGGAAACACTACCGGACACACTAACGACAACAACAAACCCCACCGGAAATACTACCGGAAACACTAGCGACAACAACAAACCAGACACAAACTGTGAATAAAGATGGATGACATGACGGCTCCCTTTGATCGCCCCCTAGTGGCTGGCCTGAGTAAAGGTCATAAACCCCGCCTCCTCCATGTTAGCAGATGAAACCAAACTAAAAGCTCTTTCGTTTCCTTATTATACGATCATCACTTACGTCGACAGTACTGACAGACGGACGGACATAAACACTAGAGCATAGGAATAATAAAAGAAGAGAATAAGTTCAGTGAGATGAAGACTGTCACTGTAAAGACGTTGGTGCTCATGGAGACATTCACAAGACAAATATTACAATGACTGAAGGACACGTAAGACAAGTACCTGAGGCAGAGTACTGAAGCAAAATATAAATACAGATTTAAAGATAATAACTGAAGCTATATAACGTTGTGCATTGGACTAACATAGTAAACACGATGGTGCAGCAGCTGTAAGTGTATTTACAAAAAAGTGAAAACATTGAAGATACAAGACTAGAGATATAAGAAATATCACATTAAATAAAAATCAACATAGAGATAAACATCAAGACACACACAGGAAGTAAGAGGGAGAATATTTCATGTTTTTACATTTCTGTGGTTCTGTCATGTGGTCACCTGTTGGTGGCGTCATGTGCATGTGTCAGCATCGTGTTGGTCAAATATGACTTCTATCAAGTTCCATGTTGTTCGATGCAAAATATCAACAACAACAACAATAATATTAATAATTGGTTTGTGAATCTGTGTCTCTGCTGCAGTTGGTGAGTTTGACCAACTCTCAGGTCAATTATCTAAACATTATATCTTCAGATCTCTCTAAATCAAATCTTTTATTTTGTGTTTACCACAGTTATTACATGATGCATTTCAAACACTGTTGTAATTAATATAACAACACTGACATATAGATGTCATTTAAATATGATAATGACTTTTTAAGCTGCATTGTTGGATTTTACTTTGTCAGCACAAACCTCAGGTTCAGTAAGTTTCCAATATTCAACCAACACCACACAGGACATGGGCACATTTTCCTTCAAAATAAGAGCATCACTGTAACACAACATGTTGCAATCCTCTAACGACAGAAACCGGCAGCGCTCCCACTAGACCTTTATTTTGAATTGTTCTGACAGAAA
>NC_091097.1:482500-532500 GCF_024713975.1 Paralichthys olivaceus | reverse complement strand
GATTTCAGTTGAAACTTAAATTTAAACTCAAAGTTTCCAGTTTATTTATTTTACCACAACATTTAACCGCTGCTGCTGAACGACCTTGTTCAGTCGTTTTGTTTGAATTGTTTTAGTTTAATATTTTTAGACTTTATTCTATAAATGTCTCTCTCTCTCTCTCTCTCTCTCTCTCTCTCTGCAGTGATATTAAAGTCCTAACGAAATGAGCGTCAGCGGTGAGACTTTTTGACTTCTCGACTTCTTGACTTCTCGACTTCTCGACTTCTCGACTTCTCGGCTTCTCGACTCCACGTTTCCTCTTGTTCCTGAAGCACCATCGTTTTTCACGCTCCTGCACCGGATGATAAACAAGTTATAAAATCTGTTCCTGTTCTTTGCTGTTGTTTCTTGCTGCACGATGAGCATGTTCCACCTGACGCTCTACCTCCGACACCACCAACTAACCGACCCGACACCGGCGACCCCTCCTGGACACATCGACCTCCTTGTTGCTTCCTCTCGCTACACTCTCTCCGATCTGTCGTCATGGTAAACTGACGTGTTACTGAATCTCTGTGCCACAGTTCGGACATCGGAGCTAACTGACGGACGTGTTTTCCACTTTTTGATGCCAAAAGAATCAGAAACTGAAGCGATGAACTGTTCGTGTCTTTAACGTGAACGAAGGAAAGAAAAAGACAAAGTGTCCAAGTGTTTCCTGTTGTCTGTTACGCACAAACACCAAGATAGACGAGTGCTGCCTCCTGGTGGTCGAATCCCAGAGACTAAAGTCCTGACGTCAGCTGCTGTTCGACGGCTCGTCGTTCCATCAGTCGCTCTGAAAAAAGGACGTTTCCTTTCATACATTGACACAAACAGCTTCCACCACATGTACGACTGGAAACACGAGGACTCATCTCTGAAACGCTTTGAACATATTTTACAGCGTTCACTTTCTAACGACAAGTTTCTCTGTTGATTAAACAGAAATTTAAAATAGACCGTTATCTTCTCTGATAGCCACGTGTGGCTAACATTAGCAGTGCTAGCACTAGTGGTACACTCACAGCAGTTGTGTTTTAACGTGTGAGTCGCTAACACACGTGTTGTGCACAGATAAATCAGGACCCCCCCCCGCCCTGTGCATGTTTACAGTAGTATTTACACAAAGCTTTTACATCCGACGTAGCCTCATTTAGCACGAGCGCTAACTGAGTAGCACTTTGTAAATAAACAGTATTCATTGTCGTGAGCAGTCACTGACCCACAATCCACTCGCACACAAACTGTGGGATTTTAGAAAATGTTGCTGCTGTTGAGTGACCCAACATTTGAACTTTGCACCAATCGGACGTCGTCTCTGAGGTCGGGTGGGGTCGGGTGGGGTCGCCCTGCGTTCACGTCACATGACATGGCAACGACCTGTAGGTGTTGACGCCATTAAAGTTGTTTGAGGATGAAAACAGTTTGTGCTGAACGATGATGTCAGACGTCCGTTTGTCTGGCTTTCAGATGTTTTCATCAAGTTGTCACCAAAATAAAATCAGGGTTTTCAGATAAATGTCCCAGTTGTCATGACGATGCTGTCTACGCCTGATGCAGATGTTCTGACGGGGACAACGTGTCCTCCTGTATGTAGCATGCCTGTTTACTAATCACATTATGCAAAGAAAAAAAATCTGCTCCGTGTCGTACGAACGATGAAGCCTCTGATTCCTGCTCGGACTCCAACACGGTTTTAACGGACTTTGCTTGCGCTACCTCTCAGAGTCGCCTCACGTGTTTCACTTTGATGATTTGAACTGACTGTTAAAACTATTGTTTGTGTTTGAATCTGTTGTTTCTGTTGGAACTTTATCATTTATACAGACGTCCACCCTTAATTCTGCTGAAACAGTTTCTGTACATGGAAAAACTACTGGAGTGTATACGTATACACACACACACACACACACACACACACTCATATACATATATACATATATATATATATATATATATATATATATATATATATATATATATATATGAGTGTGTACAAGTATATTATATAATTACTTTGTCTTAGACGAAGAAATGAAAAGTTCTGAGGAAGATTTATCAGTAAATGCAAAATTTAAATCACTGTTCATTTATCATAAAACTACAAACTATAACATTTTCAGTCAAATCAATCTAAAAATATGAGTCGACTACGTCCTCAGATATTTTCCTCTCCCTCTCTGGAGTCGGCTGCTGATTTCTAACAAAGTAACTGAGAAATAAATATGAAACGTGACGTTTCTTTCTATTTAAATTATGAACTTTCTTTATCAACATGGTTTTAATCTTCTTGTAGTAATCGGTTCTCTGACACGATTTACCTCTGAATCAACAGTTTCACATTAAAATGAGGAGAAACAGCTGGAAGAGAGAATCTGAAACATGATGGAGGTGCAATAAAAATCAACTCACACAAAAACAACAACACAGAAATATAAAGTGTATAAAACTGAAGAGAACTTTTCATTTCTATCACGTCTCCTGTTCACACTTTAAATCACACTTTTCTTTGGTCTTGACTCTGTTGTTGTGGTTTTCTTCTCTTTTGTAAAAGCTCTTCTGAGACCTGATCTTTGTATTTTTATATTTCTATTCTCATCCTCTGGATCTTTTGTATTGACGTGGTGATCTACTGTTTGTAAAGCTCGGTATAACCTGCTTCCTGCTTGCTCTTTTTAAATGCCAAAGTGAGGGGACACTGTAAGCATGACTCGACCGTCACCTCCTGTTTATGATCGACACACTGGACTGTGCCTGTGCATGCCTTAACCTGACTGAGTATTCAGATTCAGATATTCACATTTATCAAAGATGATTGAAGGGAATAAATTCCAGTCAAATACAAACTCCTCCAAGTCTGTGGATTCATGAATCATCCTGAAACGTGACCAAAGTACGCCTCTGTTATAACTCTAATACAAGCTCACAATCATTTTACTTTGAAATGAGTAAACTGAAATAATAATATCATCTACAGTCTGATCAGTATTTAGGCCTCAGCTCTCGTTAAAGTCACGAACCTACAGGAAGTGGATGTTTATTAATGCAGCAAATGTTTATCTGAATTCAGTTTGAAGAAACTTATCACCTTAAACATGATGCTTTTATTTTGTTAAACATCTGTGCTTTTATTTTGCAGGTTTTTGTAATGTGCGATGAAGGAGAAATGATGGGGGGAGCGAGTTCTGAGTCTCTTTCTAGGATGAGAGAGAGCAGGTTGTCATGGTAACCATTGGCAAGGGAGTGCAATGCAGCGGGTGGTGTTGGGATGGGGCCAAGAGAGAGAGAGAGAGAGGGAGAGAGAGAGAGAGAGAGAGAGGTCTGATTCCTCTCCTTTAATAAAAGATCTCTCTCTCTCTCTCTCACTCTCTCTCTCTCTCTTTCTCTCTCCTTCATTTGAATTTCAGATTCTTATAAATTATTGAGAGAGTCGAGCTCCGAGGAAACAGGAGGAGAGAAGAAGAGACAGGCTCAGGTTAGGAGAGGAGGGGAAGGAGAGGAGGAGAGGAGGGGAGGAGGGGAGGAGATGAAACAGAAAGAAAAGAAGCAGGAAAAATAAAAACTGGAAAAATGGTTTGTGTTGTTTGTGTGAAGGTTTGAAAAGTTAAGGCTTGAAAAGGAGGAGGGAGAGAAAAAAACAGGAGGAAGAAAGAAGGACAGATAAGGAAAGAAGGGAAGGAAAGAAGGGAAGGAGAGGAAGCAAACGGTGCAAAATCAACCAGAAGACAGAGAGAGGATGGAGGGGGGAGGAGGTGTGTCATAATGCAGCTGAGGAGGAGGAGGAGGAGGAGGGATGAATAGGAAGAAGAAGAGGAGCAAGAAAAGGAAGAAGAGGAGGAGGACGAGGAGGAGAAAGGAAGAAGAGGAGGTAGAGGAGGAATGAAGGAGGTAGAGGAGGAATGAAGGAGGTAGAGGAGGAATGAAGGAAGAAGAGGAGGAATGAAGGAGGTAGAGGAGGAATGAAGGAAGAAGAGGAGGAATGAAGGAGGTAGAGGAGGAGGACACACGTCGTCCTGTTGTCACCACTGTTGATTAATCCACAGCTGAAAATAGGATTTCTATATAAAAGCTTGTTTTATGAGATGAAGGTTTTAAAAGCAGGTTGTGACGAGGCTGCGTCTTTCTGCTGCTGTTAGTTAGTTAGTTAGTTAGTCTGTTAGTTAGTTAGTTAGTTAGTTAGTTAGTCTGTCTGTTAGTTTGTTTGACTGTTAGTTAGTTAGTTTGTCTGTTAGTTAGTTAGACTGTTAGTTAGTCTGTTAGTTAGTTAGTTAGTTTGTCTGGTAGTTAGTTAGTTAGTTTGTCTGTGAGCAGGATGAACACGTCAGATTTAAACTGTAAACAAATCTTTTTGAACTTGTTTTCTCAGAATCATTTCTGGATCTTGTTGAGGACTGATGATATTTTATCTTTTTATATTTGTGTGTGATCTGGTGCAGAATGATGAGTTCTTCATCAACAGATCAACTCTGGATTTTAAACAACGACACTTGAGTTTTTAATTTCATCTGCTGAACTGACTTGATTCCAGTTTTTGTGATCTGAACTGTGAAGCTGATTCTTGTGACAGTGACGGACCAGAAGCTAAAGACACCAAAGTATGAGAGGAGACAGTTGCAGAGAATTAAAGTCGACCTTGAGGGATTTCATTATCCTGCTCCGACTCAATTATCTGATCGATGGATTCAATTAGAGAGGAGTTGCCTCTTCAGCCTGATCCTCATCTGCTGCCGTCCAGTCCCCTGTGATGTCCCCTGTGAGTCTAATGAGACAACTGTCCCTCGTTCAAAGACGGTTCTGGACAAATGAATCGGCACAGAGCACCAAATAAATAAATAAAGAAGGTTTTTAGGTCAGGAAATGAAAATGCTCTTTCTTCAGGTTCTTGGTCGTCATGTTATCACCACAGAAACAGAAACGTTTCACATGTAAACAGTTTTATTTGGATCGTACGCAGTTTTACACATTCTTTGGTTTGAACGTTTCATTTTCTTCATTTTATCTGTGGACGTTTGTCAGTTTTTAAATAGAATCTGTCAGAGCAACAAACACACAAAGAGATCCAACGTGTCAGATCACAATGAGCTTCTTCTGAACAGTTTCTTCCTCCTCCTCCTCCCCCTCACTGGCCCGGCAGCGCCCCCAGCAGGCCGTTGGCTGTGGTGAAGAGGTTGATGGGTGATGACCCGTCAGTGATGAGGGTGGATTTCAGCCCCAGAGCCTGAAGCATCTTCACCTGCAGGAGAAACAGATGTTCACACCCGAGGCTCAGATTAACTTAAGGAGTGGACGAAACTGTGATCAGGCAGCAGCGCCACCTGCAGGACACAGCTGGTCTAAAACTAAACACTGACCTGCGAGTCAGTACTTTTAAATAAAGTTATTTTAGTGTCGGCCTCAGCGGCAGCAACCGTGCAGTTCAACCATCACGTGACTCGTCGCTTTGTGTATTTTAACAAACAGTGTGTACTTGTATTTCAACGGTGTGTACTTGTATTTCAACGGTGTGTACTTGTACAGTACCTGCAGCTCAGGTCCGGCTCTCGCCATCTCCTTCAGCGTGTCGCTGCCCAGACTCTGCACCAGCTGACTGAACCTCTGACTCTCGATCTGAGCGAGTCGATCCTGCTTCTCCACCTCCAGATGATCCATCTGCTTCTTGTAGCTCAGCTCCTGCTCACGAGCCTTCGCCAGCCGCTGCAGCTCCGCCTCCTGCACACACACGTTCACATCTTGTCTGAGATCTGCACACGTCAAGTTTCTAGCAGCACACACACACACACACACACACACACACAGGTCAGAGGTCAGAACGTACCGCCTCGATGCTCTGAGCCTCGGCCTTCAGTTTGGCCTCGTTGACGGCCGCCTCCCCCTGGATACGAGCCGCCTCTGCCCGAGACTGGGCCTCCGCCTTCGCTGCTCCTGTACTCTCCACCGCCGCACTGACACACACACACAAACACACACACACACTCTCTTTGATTTTGTTCGATCACAGTGAACCATCATGGAACCAGCGTCGCTTCTGTGACGTCTCAACAACATGAGACGAGTTTAAACTGTTAGTGTTCACGTTTCATCTCAATAAAGATCAAATTGAAAAAATGAACTGGTCAGTGTCATCACATTTACACATACATTACTTTTCTCTCCATCTGGGACAAACTGTGTAACTGTGACTGTGTAACAGCGCCCCCTGCAGCCACATGTGACAGCTGTGACTCAGTCAGAGAACATGAAGGAAGGACTCACTGCTCCTGGAGGAGGTGCACTCACCTGAGAGCCTCCAGCTCCAGCAGCTCCTTCCTGGCTCTCTCAGCCTGAGCCTGGTCTGTGATCCTCTGCCTCTCCAGCTTCCCCCGAGCCTCCTGCTCCAGACGCTCCGCCTCGTGTCTGAGGAAACACCAAACCAAGAGAAAGAGCTCAAGAGCTGCATGTGTGTGAGGCTCAGCTCCAACAGCACAGGGCATCAAGACCGCCCTCACACGATCCGGCCCCAAACTAGAACTAATGAAAAACACAATTACATCAACTATTGGACATCTGCAGCCAAAACCCAAAGCAGACTCCAATGCTGTTTATCCCTAAACAGACAATACTCCAGATTAGCTGAGCTCTGTCACCGACCCCAGCCTGAGGAAAACGTTGACTATGTCCAGACTCAGCAACCACAGCCTGAGAGACAGGCCGACACAGACAGACGTGTCTGCTCTGTCCACACAGACGGGTAGAGACAGAGCAGCACTTCCTGCTGCACTGTGACGCAGACATCAGAACGCAGCTCTACACGAACTTTACACACACGACCCCAAACAAACTCTCAGACCAAGAACAACTTCATCATCTACTGGGAGAGAAAAGAGCCACTGCTGCAGAAGCTGTAAAATATGTGAGTGTCACAGAAGAAGAGAGAAGCTGCACAACAAGCTGCTCACTGATGAACAGACTGATCCTCAGATAGATCAGTTCTGTGATAATCACCTCTGTGCGATACACACCTTTTTTAAAATACATATATATATATATATGTGTATATATATGTGTATATATATATATATATATGTATGTATTAATGATGTATAGTTTAGTTTTGTTGAGGTAATGCATTGTTTTATTTTGTTTTGTTGTTGTAACGCTTTGGCAATGTTGTGGTGCACAGTCATGCCAATAAAGCTTATTGAATTCACTCACTCTGAACTGAATAGAGTGAGTGAGAGAGAGAGTGTGTGTGTGAGTGAGTGAGTGAGAGAGTGTGTGAGTGAGTGAGAGAGTGAGTGAGAGTGAGTGAGTGAGTGAGAGAGTGAGTGAGAGAGAGAGTGAGTGAGTGAGTGAGAGAGTGAGTGAGAGTGAGTGAGAGAGAGAGAGAGTGAGTGAGAGAGAGAGTGAGAGAGTGAGTGAGTGAGTGAGAGAGTGAGTGAGAGTGAGTGAGTGAGTGAGAGAGTGTGTGAGTGAGTGAGAGAGTGAGTGAGAGTGAGTGAGAGAGAGAGAGAGTGAGTGAGAGAGAGAGTGAGAGAGTGAGTGAGTGAGTGAGAGAGTGAGTGAGAGAGTGAGTGAGAGAGAGAGTGAGTGAGAGAGTGAGTGAGTGAGAGAGTGAGTGAGAGAGAGAGTGAGTGAGTGAGAGAGTGAGTGTGTGAGTGAGAGAGTGAGTGAGAGTGAGTGAGAGTGAGTGAGTGAGTGAGAGAGAGAGAGAGTGAGTGAGAGAGAGAGTGAGTGAGAGAGAGAGTGAGTGAGTGAGTGAGAGAGTGAGTGAGAGAGAGAGAGAGTGTGTGAGTGAGTGAGAGAGTGAGTGAGAGAGAGAGTGAGTGAGTGAGTGTGTTTCGGACCGTGCAGTGGCCTCCTGGGAGTTGGTGGTGATCTCGATGGCGAGCTGGACGCTCTTCTGCAGAGCGTCTCTCGTCCTCTGGTCGACGGGCTCCACGGACTGGATGTCCACGCTGCTGATCACCAGGTTGTTCTGGTTGAAGCGAAGACACGGACGAACCACCAGCTTCTCGTCGAAGCCGAACACGGCTGAGCAGATGATCCGGTTTGAGTTCTGCCGAATAAAAAGAGTACGAGCGTCAGTCTGCTTCTTTCTGAACCTGATGGCGTCTGAGAGAGAGGACGGTGAAATACCAACCTTGTGGAAATCATCAAACTGCACAGAGGCCACGGCGCCTCTGACCCGCGAGGCGATGGCTTTACAGGCGTCTCCCACAAAGTCCGGCACGGAGAACAGAGCGGCTGCATCGGCAGCGTTGGCAGGAAATTTAATATCAAAGTGCCTGAAAAGAAAAGAGTCCTGGTCAGAGACGATGAATTCAGATGACGTGTGTGTGACATGTGTGTGACACATGTGTGTGACGTGTGTGTGACGTGTGTGTGACACGTGTGTGACATGTGTGTGACACGTGTGTGTGACGTGTGTGTGACGTGTGTGTGACGTGTGTGTGTGTCTGTGTGGTCACCAGTTGTAGGACAGCTGCAGCTGCAGGCGGGCGTGGTCGGCCGTCTCTATGGTGATGATGTCTGTACAGAAGTCTGGTCCCAGCAGGAGACAGACGGCCTTGATGACGTTGGGTCTCTTAGGTTTGTCTCCGGACAGCGACAGCACGGTGAACTGCTCGTCAGGTCCCAGCATCACCATCTCAGGACCGAACACCACCCTGAAGACAAAACCCCGTCAGCTGGTGTCCTCAAACCCCCCCGACCAAACCCCACCCTGAAGACAAAACCCCGTCAGCTGGTGTCCCCCTCCATCAGGAGCCCAGTCCCACCTGGCCTTCTTCTCCCTGTAGTCGTACACCTGGACGGCGGCGTTGTGGGGGACCCTGTAGGACACGACCCGGGTCTTGTCCCTGGGCTGGCTGCTTTCGATCATCGTCCGGTCTGAGCGGTTGGCCAGCGGGTCGATGGGAGACGCCATCAGCGCCTCCACCTTAGCGGGAAGCTGCTTCTGCCACAGCTCCTCGTCCTGGGTCAACATGTAGGTGTGGCCGATGACAGCTCGCACCTGAGAGGACAAGGACACACCGAGACTTTGAAGAAGCTCCAACAACTCTGAGTCCGTCTTTAAGATCCCAACACATCCCACAACTTCTACTTGTATCAACTCAACGTACGTTTCAGTTTCTTCAACTCGATTCACAGGAAGAGAAAAAAAAACACGTTAAGAATCAAAGTTCTGAGCGGACCTTTCCGGTTTTGATGTCCCGGACATAGATTCCTTCGTTCTCGTCCAGCGGGATCGCGTGTCGTCTCACCATCACCTCCACTTCAGTGGGCGGGACGTACTCGACGGGGCCACGCAGCATCCAGCGGTCTCCAGGGCGACGCTGGACGCCGCCCCTCCGGGAACGTTTGGCCTTCTCCGGCTCCTCCTCTGCGGCCTGCTCGTCCTCGGGCTGGCAGAGAGAACGGTGGAGAGAGAGGAGGAGGACGGAGACAAGGGTTAACATGGCGGTGCACTGGAGCGGGGGAGGAGGGGGAACAGAAGGGGAGGGGGCCAGGGGGAGGAGCTAAGAGTAAAATAAAAACCAGAAGGTGAAAGAAAAGAATTGAAAAGGAGGAAAAGGAGGAGAAAGGATGTGATGATGAGGGATCATGTGTTGAGAGAGGAGGGGAGGGAGGGGTTTGATGAAGGAGGAGAAGAAAGAAGAAGAAGAAGAAGAAGAAGAGTGGAGGTATAATGAGTTAACCAGGTTAGGAAGGAGGGAGGAGACAGAGGAGGACAAACAGCTGACACCACCTGACACAGGCCGAGGGGCCCCAAGATGTCAGGGGCCCCTCGGCCTGAACTCTGTTTATAAAGGTCACATCATTGATAACTGGATCGACTTTTAAAGGTCATGTTGGTGATTTGATTTCAGAATCACTTTATCATCAGCAGAGAGACGAGCGTACGGCGGACACACGGGTGGAGCACAGAGAACGTCTTGTCCTCAGACGCGTCCCTCCCTTCTCCGGGACATTCCTGAGATAAGCTCCGATCTAACACACGACTCCACCTCTGTTTACTTTTCAAATCTCTTCTCATCCATCAGCAGGTTTCACAAGAGCAGCTGGAAGAGAGTGCAAACGTCTGAGTCACAGCAGAGACATGACTCCTCCCTCTCTGCTGACCCCTCCCTCAACATTTATTTAACGTCTCCTCTTGTGATTTTTTTTGTTTGGTCCCATCTGCTAACATGGAGGAGCTCAATGAGCTATACTGCAGCCAGACACCAGGGGGCGATCCAGATTCATGTCGTCCATCTTTATTTAGTCTGTGTCAGTCACAGACGTTAGAGGATGTTGAAACCTGCCCGCTGTTACCACGGTAACCACCGTCCTCACCTCCTCGGTGTCGTTGAACGCCTCCACGGCTCTCAGCACCAGACCCTCCTCCTCCGACAGCACGTACACGTCCTGGATGCCCTGTTCAAGGCGCTCGCCAGGCTGCAGGAAAAAGGAGCGCTCGCCCTGACGGAGGGAAACGACACAGAGAGAGAATATTACAAAAACTCAAATCTAAGAAAGTGAAACGTGACGAAGCCTCGCTGAGCTCAGTTCACGTCAACTAAACAGCTGGTTACGATAATATCTTACGACAAGCGAGGATCTTAACGTTGTGGTGAAATAATAATAATAAAAAAACAGATTATTTATTTATTGTGTTGAAACATCTGAAAAGTTCAGATTGAAGACAGATGAGATCAAAGTGTAGTTGAGGGTGTAGAGATGAACTGAATCAAGTTTAAAGGATTTCTGGTGTGAGTCACCTTCACCACCCTCTTCTGGCCCAGCTGAGGTTTCCCATCAGGTCCGACCGGGTCCAGGATGACACAGTACTGACGGCTGCTCAGGGTGGTCACGTCCACCACCCCCACCACCTCCTCTGCCACCGAGGGGATATGAGCCTCCCTGTCAGCCATGGTCACCAGCCACTCCCCCCCTGTGCGGCGTTCCCGGCCGCCGGCGTCCTTGAACGGCCGCAGGGCGCGAACATGGAGCGCTTTCTGATGAGACGGAACAAAACATGGAATCTGTCGTCACAGTTTAAAGATCCTCGACACAGATTTTATTTTCTTGTGTCACATGTTTCTCAGTTTGTATCAACGAACCAAACTTTGGTTTTTGCATTTTAAGGCAAAGACGCTTCAGGTAAAAACTTTTTCTTTCGTTCTCTGTTTTTCTTTCACATATGAACTCAGGTCATGTTGTGTAGTTAGTGTTTCCAAGTGGACGTCTTCGTCTTCTACGTGTACGGCTCCTCTTCTTCATCCTGAGAGATTTGTGTTCTTCTAGTTTCACGTCCGTCACGTGTTAGAAACCTCAGAGACACGTCCGCTCGCTCACTGGGAAGGTTCAGGCCATTTTACCTTGTCCGTCAGGATGAAGGCGTCCACGATGTCAATGACTTCTTCATGAGCACCTGGTAGATACGCTCCCACCCTTCTGACCAGCCACTCCTCACCTGACACACACAGACAGGGTCACAGGTAACACACACACACACACAGACACACACAAAGTAAAAATAATCATGACGTCAATCATACCTGTGACCCTGCGGACTCCTCCTCTGTCCACGCCCTCTTTACGAGCTCTCAGTCTGATGGCCTGATTCTCTCTGATCACTGTCGCCTTGATGGTTTCCAGAACCGCCACCTCCTTCCTCGGGATGTACGTCCCTGACACACACACACACACACACACACACACACACACACACACACACACACACACACACACACACACACACACACACACACACACACACACACACACACACACACACACGTTTCATTGTATGTTGTATATATTGAACATGTTATTTACAGTTCTCAGACTCATTTATTGAGTTTTTAAATTTCTATTAACATCCATGTTTGTAAAGAGAGAATAATTATTAAAGTACCTGGTCCTTCAAACAGCCACTCGTCTCCAGCGACTCTCTTCTCTCCGCCCTCCTCCTCAAAGTCCAGCAGAGCCTGCAGACGCAGCGCCGTGTTGGGATACACGATCTGCAGCGGCGTCACGTCCTGTCGCACAAACACAACACGTCAGAGGAGAGCGACAGAAGATCAAACTGAAACATGTTGAGTGTGATCATTTTATAAAATGATGTTTTCATGAATGTGTGTGTGTGTCTGTGTGCACAGACCTGCTGGACCTCCTCTCCTGGGTACAGTGGGAACGGGTCCTGTGTCAGACGGATCTCCAGGTCGGCGTGACGGAGCTTGGCCTGACCCGACTGGTCAAAGAGGACTTGACCGTTGTCGTCACGGGAAACAGGGTTGACGACCACGCAGCAGTGACGCGGCGGCACCATGATCATACGCACCGGTAAAAAGAGCACTCTGGGAAATAATGAGAATTTATCATCACACATCAATTTTTATAGTTTTATGTCGTTTAATAATTTTGTGTTTTCATTTTGTAAAACATGAAATTTAAAGGTTTTTATAAACAAAGTGAAAAATAATGAAAACATCAGAAAGTCGTTTTGAAATGACTCATTGTGTACGTGTGTGTGTGTCTGTGTGTGTGTGTCTGTGTGTGTCTGTATGTGTATGTGTGTCTGAGTGTGTGTGTCTGTGTGTGTGTCTGTATGTGTGTGTCTGTGTGTGTGTGTCTGTATGTGTGTGTGTGTGTGTGTCTGTGTGTGTCTGTGTGTCTGTGTGTGTGTCTGTATGTGTGCGTGTGTGTGTGTCTGTGTGTGTCTGTATGTGTGTGTGTGTCTGAGTGTGTGTGTCTGTGTGTGTCTGTATGTGTGTGTGTGTGTCTGAGTGTATGTGTCTGAGTGTGTGTGTCTGTGTGTGTGTGTGTGTCTGTGTGTGTGTGTGTGTCTGAGTGTGTGTGTCTGTGTGTCTGAGTGTGTGTGTCTGTATGTGTGTGTGTGTCTGAGTGTGTGTGTGTGTGTGTGTGTCTGTGTGTGTCTGTATGTGTGCGTGTGTCTGTGTGTCTGTGTGTGTCTGTATGTGTGCGTGTGTGTGTGTGTGTGTGTCTGACACCAGAACATGACACAAAGATGTGATAGTTGTTTCTCATTGTTGTCAAACAGACGTAATCCTGAGTGATAATCAGTCACTATGACGACAGGTCAAAGTCCCGCCTCCTACAGACAATGATGATTAAATCCACAGTGACAGTGATTGATTGACAGCGTCAGTGTGAACTCTGCTTTTGTTTCCAGACTCTTACTCAACATGTTAAATATAACATGTGACTCAGACATGTGACAGCGTGTGCACACACATCGTTCACCACGAACACAACGGACAAAACACACAATGAGATTCCAACACACAGGCGGAGTCTGGGTGAATGTGAAGAGGATTCTGGGAAAATAAGAAGCTGTTGAGACACTCAGCTTACTGATGAGGACCAATCAGAAGAGGACGTGGGCGTAACCGTTTACTAAAGTTTGTGTTCAGACTAAAACACAAAACCAGAGTTTTCAAAATAAAACGAGATCAGTTCACACGAGTCTCTGATCCAGAGGCTGGAAAACTCTGCCAGGCGTAACCGTAGCAACAGTGATGAGTTTTAAAACTATAAGGAGTCAGTGTGGGCGGAGCCAGAATAAATAAAGTCGACCCTCTGACCTTTCGTTGTCCTGGCGGATGTAGGTGAGAGGTCCGATCTCCACACGGGCGATGTTCGTGTTCTGGTCCAGGACGTGGATGTAGTGATGAGGAGGGATTCGGATGATTGACGCATCCACCGGCCCCTCAAACTCCGCTCCACGATTTCCTCCCTTCTTCGACATGGTTGAGTACTGCAGAGAGGAGAGAGACGTTCGTGAAGTTCTAAAACCTCGAGTCACCGGTTTGTGTCCGACAGCGACTGTAACGACAACACAAACACAACGACGTCACGTTCAGAGAATAATTCATCGTGATGAAAACAATCAGTCGTATTCATAGGACCAATATTTATGTGAGTGTGATTTGATAGAAACAAAAAACTGAGTGAATTTAGATGCATTTCCACAAGGAGACTGCTGGTGGCGCTCTACTGAGGTTCTCGTTTCTCGTGCTGTTTCGTACAAAGACCCAGAAACTCAAAGGTTCATCAGTCAAACTTTTCATTTTCAAGAGAAACACAAAGAAACAACGAAACAAGTGAAAAAACGACTAAACGACTGAACGATCATCAGCTCGAACAAAACATGAATCTAACAAAGCTGCGGAAGGAACTTTCTCCTTTGATCCTTATTCAAAATCACAGTGTGGGATCAAAGGTCACAGAGTCGAGTCTCTTCAGGAGGCGGATTGATTAACAGTGTGTGTGTGTGTGTGTGTGTGTGTGGGGGGGGGGGGGGGGTGTCAGGGAGAGAACAACTTGTTCTTCCTCTCATCAGTGTTTAAACAATGAAGAAGCTCGACTGGTTTTATTTCTGCAGGTTAAACAAACAAAAAAACGGAATCAAAGCCTCAGTTCAAAGCCAAAAGGTTACCCTGGTTAATTGGTTAATAGTTACAGGTTATCTGGTTACCCTGGTAACTTGGTTACCCTGGTTACTTGGTTAATAGTTACAGGTTACCTGGTTACCCTGGTAACTTGGTTACCCTGGTTACTTGGTTAATAGTTACAGGTTACTTGGTTACCCTGGTAACTTGGTTACCCTGGTTACTTGGTTAATAGTTACAGGTTACCTGGTTACCCTGGTAACTTGATTACCCTGGTTAATAGTTACAGGTTACCTGGTTACCCTGGTAACTTGATTACCCTGGTTACTTGGTTAATAGTTACAGGTTACCTGGTTACCCTGGTAACTTGATTACCCTGGTTAATAGTTACAGGTTACCTGGTTACCCTGGTAACTTGGTTACCCTGGTAACTGGTCCCAGTTAAAGAAGGTTGGATTAACTCTGTGTTTGAGAATACATGTGTTTCTTTGCTGTTTCAGTGAAACGTTCAGAGTATTTGCTCTGTTTACAGTTTTCAGTCAGTTCTTGAAGTTTTCCACGTTAAGAAGCTTTTTCGTCTTTGTTCAGTCTGACACTAATAAAGTTCAAGTAAAAAATAGAAAAGGTAACATGATCCAACTTCCTTGATAATAAAGTACGCAACACCAAACCTCCATGACACAACCTCTGAAGTGAGCGTTCTCTTCCTGGTTACACCCCGCGGACACACGGCACAGTCACAGTTCGACCCTCTAATGAATCCTCACGAAGCTGTGAAGAGTTCGGCCGGTTGTATTCAGACTTTGAGCGGCTCTGGTTTCACATGAAGCTTCACTAAACATCTTCTGCCTCGTGTTCAAGACAACACAAGTTTTACCTCGTGACGCAGAATTCACTGTGATTCAGTGATGAACTTCAAATCTGGAGATTTTAAAGCGGAGTTCGGAGACTTCTCACCTCGTCCCTGTGAGACGCTGGTCCTGGTCCTGGTCTGCTCCTGGTCTGGTCCTGGTCCTGGTCCTGGTCCTGGTCTGGTCCTGGTCCTGGTCTGGTCTGGTCCTGGTCTGGTCCTGGTCCTGGTCCTGGTCTGGTCCTGGTCCTGGTCCCGTCAGACTGATCAACCTGCAGTAAACAGGAAGAAATCTGCAGCTGATCGCTAAACTGGTGGGCGTGGCACCCGATGACGTAACCAGTAGTCACGTGGTTTACGGACACTGGTGCAGAGTGACGTCATCATGACGCTGATAAACATAATGATTTCCGGATGTGATTTTTATTCAAGTTTTAAAGATTTCTATTTCCTCTTCACGTACTTTTATATTATCTTGACTTTTGTGAGTCGACGCTTAAGAAAATCACAAAATCATTTTTTATCATTAACTTCACTTCCGCAAGCAGAGGAGCTTCATTTCTAAATATTTAGAATCAATGTTGATGTGCAGAAACTTAACATTCTTAAGTTTTCAGTTGTAATAATGAATATTTATGAGTATTTATCAAATTACTATTCTGCCCCCTGCTGGTCAGCAATGAAACATCCATTTCTTCTTCTGTGTTCTGGTTTTATTTGAAATGTGGATGAAAGAAGATGAACACTTTACTTTGAGAACAGTTTAATCAAGCCACAGTAAATATACATTTACTATAAAGACGTGTATTTACACAAACGTACAAAAGAACATGTTTCTTTGTAAAACTCTCAACTTCCGAGCTGCGGTGCGTTCAGGTCCAGGGGAATTTCCTGAGACTCTGAGGTGAGGAACACAGAACTTCTCTTTCACACAGAGGTCACATAATCACAGGACAAAACAGAACACACCGGTTTAACAATGTTCTTCTCTGATTACACATGTTCACTAGTACATGCTAAATACTGTGTCCACACGCTGCAGGACACACAACATTTAAGAACAAGCTGTTATAACAAGGAGGAAGCTCAGGATTCTGTTTTCTTTACAGTAAATATGTGAAAATATCTGTACAAAGACCTTTGGTTGAATATCTGCTCCAGGATTTACCTCTAGTGTTCAATATACATATTTAGATAACTCATTTAAATAATAATGTGGCTAAAATATCAAAAAATAGTCTGAATATTATGTTCACGTCTTCCACTGAAGAAACATGAAATGAGCTGAACATGCTTCTTTTCCCTTTGTTTAAACTCCATTTTCACAGGTCACTCCACAACGTGGAAGAAGAAGAAGAACTACACGTGGTTAAAGATCAACTGGTATAAAATAGATTTTCTTCTTAAATACTTTTAACGTAACATTTGAAATGTTCAGACGAGTTCGAACGAGAACTGAAACTGAAACGCCAAGAAATAGCGACACTAATGATAAGTCAAGATGGACAACAAGAATGTTCCCAAAAGTGAAGCCAAAACATCTCTACCGCCCCCTGGTGGCTGGCTCCACAATCACTACTGCACAGACTCTGACTCCAAGTGACGACATCACCACAAGATGGCAGCGTTTGTTTGTGAGATTTATTAGCTTCATTGCTGGAGGAAGTGAGAGAAAGTGTTTAAATATATTTATAATATTTCAGTTTTAAGTATTTCCTCCACACGGGGCGCTGCAACAACATCCACTGAGAAACAGTGACAGTGACGCTGGTGTTTCCTCTTTTGTCTCCTTGTTTGGTCTCCTCCACCCTCAGGGGGAGGAGCTGCTCTGACAGTGTTTTGAAGCCTCACGTCCAAAATGTTTAATGACATTTTAAAAAAACCTTCGACCTTCAAAGTAAAAAACTTTGATTGAGGTTTCTGACTTTTTAAAAAGGAGCGAACGCTTTAACTGAAACGTTGTGAATAAGTTCTTACGAAGGAAACGTTTAACTCATGTGACTGATCAGCTGTTTCCACCTGAACAGAAAACATGAAGAGAGAATAATTACAACTTGTCTTAATATTTTCTCTGGTTGATCAGCGACTGCTTTTGTTTCTTATTGTCAAACAACTTGTTTGAGTGTTTGCTGACCTACAGCGCCCCCTTCTGACCAAACTACACAGCCTCATTTAAATCTGCCAAATTGGCATTTTTTTCTTTTCCTGTTTTGCAACATTTCAAATTCACTCGATGGAAAAACCAAAAGCTGAGCTAATAGACTCAAAGCCACTCCTTCAGTGAACGACCCGTCACGTGACCCGTCACGTGATCCGTCACATGATCCGTCACGTGATCAGTCACATGATTAAAGGTTTGAGTTAAATCTCAGCTCCAGCCTCAGGAACAGGAAGTGACAGTTAGGACGTCAGGACTTCAGCTCTGTAAAATCTAAAATCTAAAACTTCATGTTTCAACATTAGTGTTTAACAATGATCATGAAAACGTGCTCAGGAGTCTCTGGTCACCGTGACGATGCTGCTCCAGCGTCTGGTTCATGTTCGATAAGACACGAGATGATGCAGGATCCAAACCAGACGTGAGTGAAAGATGCAGTTTGAGAGTCTGGAGGAAACATGGAGGAGAAGAAGCGCTGGTGTTGGACCTCTGACCAAGTTGTCAAACATCCCTCCATCATCCCTTCATCACCCCTCCATCATCCCTCCATCACCCCTTCTCTCTGTCTGTTTCCCTTCCTGAGTTTGAAGCTGGATATATATAAATATATTTCTATATAGATGTGGGAGACATCTTCAGTCCAACATGGCGTCCAGCTGGTCGGCCAGGTCGTCGAACATGTTGCCGATGTCGTCCAGGATGGTTCCTGCAGACTTCACTGAGTTTGCTCCGCTGGTGAGAAAAGACACAATAAACCAACATTAATGCCAAATACACAAAAATATAAATACAACAGTTTCCTGATTAGACTGTGTTTGTATTAAAACACAGAAACACAGAACATTAACCTTCACTAACCTGAAGCTGTCATTTTTCCCTCAGTGATTTTACAACGTAGAGAAACTGAAGCAACGTTAAAGAATCAGATCACTGTTTTATTTTATCATAAAAAAAAAAGTGAAACCTTCACGACCTGAGAACAGAACGCTGGGCGGCGTCTTTCTGTTCCCACCGAGAATCAAACCCCAGTGACGCCACCTGTTGTTCAGTGAGTCGTTGTTCAGCGCCATCTTGTTTTCTTAAACCAGAAGTAACCATATTTGGAGAGTAGTGGGTGGAGCCTGACTTTGAGCTTGAGGACACGCCCACCTACACCTGCACCCATTAGACGGGACTAGCTTCTATAGAAACGAGTGGAGTCGCCCTCTGCTGGTCAGGGAGAGAATTCAGACACACGTACGTCTCTTCTATGAACCGTCTGTGATCTCAGGTCTAATCCAAGTCATCACAGACACTTTGTCTCCTGGACGATAGACTGATTTACTTCCAGTCGATGTTTTTTCTTTGTGATTCTCGTCCACACTGAGACGACAGGTCGCCACCAAAGGTCAGGAGGTCATCGACATCAGCAGAGTTCATCCTCACTGAAGCGTGAGACTTGACGGGTGAGCGGTGACGAATATCCAACCCAAAGTTTGAACGGTTCTTTGTGTCTTACCTCTCTGAGTTGTCGTCCAGGTTCAGTTTCCTCTCCACAGCCTTCAGAGCTGCTTCCAGAGACGTGCTGGTTTGATCCAGTCTCTGCTGAACCACCTCAGTCCCACAGGACGACTCCGGGACCAGATCCGGACCGACCACACACACCTGAGGCCTCGCCGCTGTCAGAGACGGACTCTGAGGGGCCGAGGCTGAAGACGAGGTCTGGGCCGGAGCTGGAGGCTCGTGGACCAGAGAGGACGGAGCGGTGAAGGCCAAACTCTGAACCACACTGACGGTGACGGCTGGAGTCGAGTGTCCAGCTGCTGAGGATCAAAACCACGACGTTCCAAAAGAGACAAAGAGAAAGATCAAAGACTCAACTGCTGAACGTCCAAACGTGTGTCTGTGTCTGTGTGTGTGTGTGTGTGTGTGTGTATCTGTGTGTGTGTATCTGTGTGTGTGTGTGTGTCTGTGTGTGTATCTGTGTGTGTCTGTATCTGTGTGTGTATGTGTGTATGTGTGTGTATCTGTGTGTGTGTGTGTGTGTATCTGTGTGTGTATCTGTGTGTCTGTGTGTGTGTATCTGTGTGTGTGTGTGTGTCTGTGTGTGTATCTGTGTGTGTCTGTATCTGTGTGTGTATGTGTGTATGTGTGTGTATCTGTGTGTGTGTGTGTGTATCTGTGTGTGTGTGTGTGTGTATCTGTGTGTGTGTATCTCTGTGTGTGTATCTGTGTGTGTGTGTGTGTATCTGTGTGTGTGTGTGTGTGTCTGTGTGTGTGTGTGTATCTCTGTGTGTGTGTGTGTATCTGTGTGTGTGTGTGTGTATCTGTGTGTGTCTGTTTCTGTATCTGTGTGTGTGTGTGTGTGTGTGTGTGTGTGTGTATCTGTGTGTGTGTGTGTGTGTATCTGTATCTGTGTGTGTGTGTGTGTGTATCTGTGTGTGTGTGTCTGTGTGTGTGTGTGTGTGTGTCGTACCTTGTGCAGCCAGCAGACTGTGACGTACAGGTTTGGGGGCGACAGTAGGAGGTTTGGGGGAGAGTGGGGGTTTGATCTGTGACCCTGTAGCCGGACTGGCCGGCCGCTCTACACCCGTGTCACTGATCCTCAGACCGACGCCCTCTCCGCTCTGTGGTCTACTGCCGGACGGCGAGCGATGCTGCCCCGCCTCCTCTCGACTGGGGGAGCCTCCTCCCTGCTCCTTGTCTCTGGGTTTCTGTCGGCGTTTCACCGTGTCCGACTCCTTCAGGTTAAACTCGGGCACCTCCAGGTTCTTGGTTGCCTGTTTGTCCGGCGGCTCGAGCACGGCCTCGGCCCTCGGGGGCCCCGGAGCTTTGGGCCTCTGTTTGATGGTCAGGTTTCCCTCCTCTGCGAAGGGGATGCACTCGCTGGAGCTGTTCTGAGGCGACGCCGAGCTCCCCAGGTCTTTTGGTTCTTCCTCCTCTGAGTCGGACTTCACTCCCCGGTCGGGCTCGGCGCCCATGTGGGCGGGGATGCACTCGCTCTGTACCCTCCTCCTCACCCCCGGAGCCTCTCTCACTTCCTGTCCTGCAGAGATGAGGGAAGGGGAGGGCGCCTCCTGGTGGCTGAGCTCTGGTGTGGGTCCTGGGGGGCTCCTCCCCTCTGTGCTTCCTTCCAGAGCAGCAGCGATGCTCCTCACGCTGCCCGGACTGTCCGTCACCACCCGGCCTGAAGATGAAGACGTGCTGCTGTCGCTCAGCTCGCCGCTGGTGGTGCTGCTGACTGAACTCAGTCGTTTCGGGGGGGGTGGAGGAGGACCTTTCTTCCGGGCGCGCACAGCGAATGATTGACTGCGTCCCACGCTGCCGTTCTTCTCTGGACTCGACTGCAGTCGAGCCAGCTGACTGCGCCCCGGCTTGCGGGTTAATGTGGCGTAGGACGGCAGGTTTCCAGAATGGAGTACGGGCTCCTCATCGTCATCATCAGGCTCGCCGTCCGACAGAGCGTAGCGGGTCATGCTCTGGGTGCGTTTCTTGGGCAGAGTCCGGGTGTGGTCCGCAGGGCGGGGAGATGAGCTCAGTTCTGTGGAGCCACAGTGAGAATGAAGGTAACTAAAACCCTTCAGTGCTGGCGAGCCATGAGGGGAGGGGCCACAAGATCCCGACAGTCTGGGCTTGGCCGGGATGGCGGGGTACTTGAACACAGTGGCCGTTCCCAGAGGAACCTGCTTGGGCAGCAGCTGCTGCTGCAGGGGCCTCTGGTCCCAGCCCTCAGGGAGGTTCCTCTCCTTGGCCGAGCCGTCGTCCAGGCTCTCCTGCGACCAGCTGTGGGGGGTGATGGAGGCTGTGGGAGGTTCCTGGGAGCGGCCGGAGCCTCTGGAACGGACGTCGATGCTCTCCTGGCTCTGGGACATTCCCACCGCATTCTTCATGGCCAAACCTTCCTCGCAGCCGCCGTAATGCCTGGATATGGCCGTCTGTAGCTCGGCACTCAGCTCGCTGTCCTGGAAGGTCAGCATCTTTGGGGTGTGAGGGGAGGAGTCTGAGTCGGCCGGTTCGATGGCGACCAGGTGGAGGGCTCCGGGGCCTCTGCGTCGCAGCGTGTCTTGGCCAGATTCAGCGTGGAGGATCGCCCTCTGGATGTCACATAGCTTCTTGACCGCCAGCATTAACTTCTTCTGGTGTCCTGGAGGGAAATGAAACCGTCAAACCACAGTGACACGTGACATGTTACACGTGAACATGTGACACGTGAACATGTGACAAACGTGACATGTGAGACACGTGAACATGTGTGACACGTGAACATGTGTGACACGTGAACATGTGACGTGTCCTCACCGAGCTTGATGATGCCGATCTCCTGCAGATCCTCCCACGTCAGGTCTTTGACGATGCTGATGCAGTCGTAGCCGTTCTCAGAAAGTCTTTTGTGGTACTGAGGGAGGCCGATGGCGCTGAGCCACTCGCCCAGGTCCGACTGTGAGAGAGGACATCAGCGTCATCATCTGGAGTCACAGTGAAGTGAGATCAGTGTGTTCACTGCTGAACTTACTGGGATGTACTCCGGCAGCCACTCGGGGATGTTCATGTTGTTGATCTCCATGGAGATTTTCTTGCGGTGGCCTGGTTTGGTCACTCCGATGGCGGTCAGATCCTGCAGACAAAGAACAAGAACGCTGAGTCACAGGATGGTTCTCCTGTTCCTTAATCGATAACGTGATGAGTGTGTGTGTGTGTGTGTGTGTGTGTGTGTGTGTGTGTGTGTGTGTTACCTCAGGAGTCATCCTGCTGATGGTCGGTACATCATATCCAGCACTGAGGAAGTTTCCTGTGTAGTGTTGCAGCTGGAACTCACTCAGCCACTGGTAGATGGCTTCAGCATCCTGAAGCACACGAGACGCAGCAGAGAAACAGGAAGTGATGCGCAGCTGTGAAGCTTTGACTCATTTGGTCTTTAAAGAAAACGCTTCTTATACTTTGTTTGAGGAGGTGATGTAAGAGTTTGAATGGTTCAGTCACTCTACATTTATTTAGTATTCTTTCATATATTTGTTAATTCTGTAGTTCACACGGGATCTGTACCTTCCCCTCCAGCAGCTGCTGAGGTCGAACAAACTGCTGAGAGAAACTCTGCTCCGCGGGTTTCTGCACCGTCACCGTCTGTCTCCGAGGAGTTCCACCTGCAGTGACATCACAGATCAGCTGCTGACAACGTCTCAGAAACACAGTTTGTTCTGACGGACAAACACCAGCTGCTCCTACGACACTTTAAACTCACTTCAAATGACTGAGAAGTGAAGAGGGAAAGAAAAGTGTAGAAGAAAAGGGTTGAAAATGTGGCTCCTCATCATTTCTTTAATTTCTCTGGAGAATAGGAAATATAAAAAATCCCCTTTTCTTTCTCATTCATCTGAAACTATTTAAATAGCCTGTAAAGACTGAACATGTGAAGGTGAACTACGTTCGACGAATGTGATAAAATATAAGAAGTACCTGCAGGGAGATCAGGCTGGTCGCTTAGATCTGAGTGTCCAGAATCAGCAGCAGGGGGCGCTGTCTGCATGGAAATACAACCGAGACAGAGAGATTGATTGAGACGTGTGGAACCACCTCAGAGTGAAATCAATCCTTCGTGATATAATGTTTCTTATCTTGTGTTCTTTGTATTTCTGTAATATTCTCATATTTTATAGTTTCATCTCAAATGTTTTGTCAATTTGTGTATTTTAACATTTAACTAACGAGGACGTTGAGTCTGTGCTCGTTAGTTAAATGTGTTCAACCTTAAAGTATGAAAAGATTTTTGTGTCTTCTGATGAAATGATATAATATATAAAATATATAAAATCTTAGTAACGTCTGACACTGTCTATAAAAAGTAGATTGGAATCTATGTAAATAATAAAATAATACTGTTGAAACGGTCTGACAGTACTTTGTGTACCTTGTTGGTGTTGTTGTCATGGTGACCGCTGTGGTGCGGGAAACCGTTGGGGGTGTTGTTGCTCTCGGTGCTCTGTCCACTCCCGGCGCTGCGGGTGCTGCCCACGCTGCCTGTGCTCCCGACGCTGTTTCTGTCGCCTGCTGCAAGCGAGACGACAAAATTGAAATTGACCACGTAAAGGTATGAGGGGTGGGGTCAGCAGCAAAGGGCGGAGTCAGGCTGTAGGAAGCAGCGGGCCGAGCGGCGGGAGGGACGACGGGCAGGATGCAGAGCAGGGGGGCGGGGTTTAAATGTTACTGTAAACTTCAGGATCATATGACGAGTGTTTCAATCTAAAAACAAGATCCTCATCTCAACGACTCGTTACAGGAAGTGAAGAACAGGATGTGATGTCACTCTGCTGTTGCAGTGGCAGCACGGAGGAGGACAGCGAAGAGTGTTTGGACTCCACACACCAAGGCCGCGAGGCGTCACGAGGAGACACGAGGCGTCATGAGGCGACACGAGGCGACACGAGGCGTCACGAGGCGTCACGAGGCGACATGAGGCGTCACGAGGAGACACGAGGCGTCACGAGGAGACACGAGGCGTCACGAGGAGACACGAGGCGTCACGAGGCGACATGAAGCGTCACGAGGCGACACGAGGCGTCACGAGGCGTCACGAGGCGTCACGAGGAGACACGAGGTGTCATGAGGCGTCACGAGGCGTCATGAGGCGTCACGAGGCGTCATGAGGCGACATGAGGCGTCACGAGGAGACACGAGGTGTCATGAGGCGTCACGAGGCGTCATGAGGCGTCACGAGGCGACATGAGGCGTCATGAGGCGACACGAGGCGTCACGAGGCGTCATGAGGCGTCATGAGGCGTCACGAGGCGTCACGAGGCAACATGAGGCGTCATGAGGCGTCACGAGGCGACATGAGGCGTCACGAGGCGTCATGAGGCGACACGAGGCGTCACGAGGCGACACGAGGCGTCACGAGGCGACACGAGGCGTCACGAGGCGTCACGAGGGGTCATGAGGCGTCACGAGGCGTCATGAGGCGTCACGAGGCGACACAAGGCGACATGAGGCGTCACGAGGCGACATGAGGCGTCATGAGGCGACATGAAGCGTCACGAGGCGTCAAGAGGCGTCACGAGGCGCCATGAGGAGTCACGAGGCGCCATGAGGCGTCACGAGGCGTCACAAGGCGTCACGAGGCGCCAGGAAGCAATTTTAAATGGCGTGCAGCAATATAAGGTGACATCATGTAGTGACATCAGGAGTCATGAGACGACATGAGACATTTTGAAATGGCGTGAGCTGATGTGAGCTGACGGCGCTGTCACATGTTGTCGACAGCGGCAGAGTGGCGGTCTCAGTGTGTGGGGTCCTGATGCAGAGCGTTGAGCGGGGCAGCGATGCAGCTTCAGAACAGCCGGGGCAGGAGAAGCCGTCGTCCGGGGACTCTTACCATGACATGAGTCTCTGAGGACCCAGATGTCCTCGAAGGGACACCCAGACTGAGACAGGCGGCTCGGAGACAAACCTATCAGACACAAAGACTGTGTTCTGTCAGGGACGGACCGATGGGGGCAGTGTGGAGACGGTTTTGAGTTTTACGTCCTGGTCTCTGACAATGTCCAGGAGAAGATGTTGACATGATGTTGACACCGTCTGACGCTACATCGCCTCAAAACAAGCGTCCAACTTTCACCCTCAGCAAATGAAAACACAGCATTTCCACAAACAACCCCAGAGGTTAGAGTTAGGATGAGTTCAGGTTCAAGCAGCAGTGAAGAGAACAAACACCAGTGAGCGGTGACGAGGAACAAATGGATCCAGAAGAAAAGCAGCTGAGTTGATATGAATCGAGATGAGCTGTGTTTGGTGTGTGTGAGTTACAGCTCAGACACTTCAGGGTTGTGACACTAGGGGGCGCAGGTCCACCACCAGAGGTTCAGTGATACACTCCTGTGTCCTGAGTGTGTGTGTTCTGAGTGTGTGTGTGTGTGTGTGTTCTGAGTGTGTGTGTTCTGAGTGTGTGTATGTGTGTTCTGAGTGTGTGTGTGTGTGTGTGTCCTGAGTGTGTGTGTGTGTTCTGTGTGTGTGTGTGTGTGTGTGTCCTGAGTGTGTGTGTGTGTTCTGAGTGTGTGTGTGTGTGTTCTGTGTGTGTGTGTGTGTGTGTGTGTTCTGTGTGTGTGTGTGTGTGTGTGTGTGTGTGTGTGTTTGTGTGTTCTGAGTGTGTGTGTGTGTGTGTGTGTGTGTGTCCTGAGTGTGTGTGTGTGTGTGTTCTGAGTGTGTGTACCTGTGCTGGTAGTGAGGCCGTTGGCGAGCGGCAGCACCACGTGGGTGGGGGGTGCGTACAGAGTGTAGGAGTCGTCGGTCTGCGGGGCGGAGCTGAGGCTGGAGGAGAGGGGGGCTCTGGACAGCGACTGCTGGCGCTGGGTGGGCAGAGAGGCGTGTCGGGACAGGGTGCCCCCTACAGGGGGAGGGGGGGGGGGGCAACAGGAGGAGGGGGAAGGGGGTTATCAAGCTGATGGTTAAGGTGGAGGTGAGAGATTAAGACGATGATGGAGGGATGGAAGCAGGAGGTGGGGGGGGTGCATGGGATGTTCTGGAAGCAGGCGGGTTGGGGGGGGGGGGGCACTTCCTCCATGACGGAGACTAAACTTTACACTTTCACCTCCAACACTAAAAACTTCTCTCGTGTTAAAATGTTCATTTTTTTCCTCTCGGCGTTTTTATTTCTGCAAAATGAAAATGTGAATAAAAACATCTGGATGGAAGCAGTTCTGATGTTTCCATCAACGTTCTCGTGACGTGACAAACTGAGCGACCACAGAGACGCCATGTGACGCCTCCTTCATTTGCAACTGACCGTTTCTCCGGCTGATGACCTCCACGATGGACGGAGGGAAGAAGCCGACTCGGTCCGTCCCTCTCGGGCTGTCATGGATGTGGCCTTTCCAGCGTCCGTCCACGTGCTGCTCCATCACCTGCAGGCGACGAGCCAACAAGTAAACCACGCGGGATTCTGAGTCGTCAAACACGTTTTACGTTTCTTTCAAACCCTGAACTCAACACGGACGTCACAGACATGAAAAGTCAAAAACTAAATGCTACTTTGTACGATTTTTTCAAGACTTGATTGTGTTTCCTGAATCTTTTGACGAGTCTGACGTCACAGAACGAGTCCGAGCGTTGAGAACGAGTCATCACAACGTCAGAGAAGACAAACCTACACTACGACCAATATCGTGATAAACCTTTTGCTCCAATGTGACGAACTTCACTTTTAAGTGGAACATCAGAGCTCAAGTTTCCAAAACTAAAACACCACCAGCGCCACAGAAACTTCTCCCAGCGCTCGAGGTGAACGAGGAGTGAAGCGGTTCAGGTGTCTCACCATGATGATGTCACCGGCTCGGATGTTGAGGGCGGTGGGATCGTGGAGGTTCCAGTAATCCTTCAGGGCCCTGACCTGCAAAACCCCCGTCGCATCTGTGCAGGAAACATCTGGAGTTACATCAGACTGAGATGACGACATGAACTCTGTTTCTCTGATGCAGTGATGGAGTGAACACATCAGGACGGCAAATAACAAACAGCTCGCAGAGAATCGAGCCACTGATTCTAACAAAAAGGAGAAAATGTAAAGTTTTATAAATCAGCGAGAAATAAAACGAGTGTGTTTGGACCTCGGAGCAGCTGCTTGATGTCCTTGCTGGCGTGTGAGGTGGTGAATTGATTGACGATGTCCAGCGCCGTCTGGTTGTAGGTGTTTCGGATGTTGACGTCCACTCCGGCCTGAGGGGACGAGACAGGACCAAAACATGGAACATGTTCAGAACTCGTCTTGTGTCTCTGATGTTTTTAACATCTATTTAATTCTTTGGTTCATGTCCCATCTGCTAACATGGAGGAGTTTATGATCTATACTGCAGCCAGCCACCAGGGGGCGATCCAGATGTTTTGGGAGCTGTCATGTCGTCCATCTTTACTTACAGTCACTGGTCCAGACTGAAAAGCAACACCTGTGGACGGCAGCTGTTACCATAGCAACAGTGATGAGTTACCTGTGAGGCTGAAACTCCGTCAGGTGGAAATGTACTTCGTTAACTTGGGCAAGTATTTTAAAACTGTAGTATTCTACACATCATTTTGTTGAGTTGTGATTTGTGTCGTATGTAACAGGAGACGGTTTAGGAAACACGTATGTGTCGAGATGAACACGTGATGAACACGTGATGAACACGTGATGAACACGTGATGAACTCACATCCAGCAGCAGTCGCACCACCTCCGTTTTTCCGTACAGAGAAGCTTCATGTAACGCCGTACCAGACTTGGTGGTTTTATTGATGTCGATACCGGCTTTCAGCAACAGCCTGAAACACACACACACACACACACACACACACACACACACACACACACACACACACACACACACACACACACAGACACACACACACACACATACACACAGACACACACACACACACACACACACACACACACACACACATAAACTTTGTCCTCAGGAGTTTTTGTCTCAAGTCGTCTTCAATCAGCTGATGTTCATTTATCAATTCATCCATTAACAGTCAAACAGACCAGGTTGGGGGGGTCATGGTGGCGGCTGCTGTCTCACCGTATGATGTCTTTATGACCATTGCGGGCGGCGAGGTGCAGCGGCGTGGTGAAGGCTGAGTCTGTCGGCTCCTTCCTCTCTCCTTCCAACAACGCCACCACCATGTTACTGCTCAGCAGCAGCTGGGCCACCTGAGAGGAAGAAGAGGAGGAGGAGGAGGAGGAAGACGAGGAGGAGGATTGTTAGTGATCGTCCTCTGCTGCTGGACACACGGCAGCTCCGTCCTCAAAAAAACCCACAACTGAAACACATGTCACATGACCAGTCAGACGAAACCACAGCAACAGCGATGATGAGGTGAAACACTACGCGCTCACCTTGACTCTTCCGAACTCACAGGCCAAGTCCAGAGGCGTCTTCTTGGCCTTGTTGACCAGACACGGGTTCGACTGATGCTGCAGCAACATCTCCGACTGAAACAGACACACACGTTGTTTTCATTCATTTCACATGGCAATGTAATGTAACTGTAGTGTTTGCATGTGTGTGTGTGTGTGAAACTAGAATGTGCATCTCCACCAACCAGTCAAGGTTCAGTTTAAGTCGAATCCATTTATAATTTGTAAAATGTGTTTTTAGTTTATGAAGGATTAGATTTGGTCATAATGCAGAGACAGACGTCTGTCTCTGGAGACAGACGTCTGTCTCCAGAGACACTTTCCAGCTCTTCAGGTTGGACCCTGAGGTGTTCCCAGGCCTGATGGGATATGTAGTCCGGCTCAGAGAGTTCTGGATCTACCTCTGGGTGAACCTCCACAGAAAGGATGGAGCGTCCTGATGACCCAACTGTCTCCACGACATACTGAGCCGTTGAATGGAATTCTTGTAGTTATGACCAAAACCTTTGACGAGGACACGTCTCCACCTCTCACCATCAAATTCTAATCAGTTCATCTTTCAAGTTTGTATTAAAGCTGAAACAGTTTCCACAAGCTGCTCCTGAGATATCGTGTTCACAAGAGACGGACGACCCAGAAACACAATCCAGCAGAACAAACAAACTCTGATCTGGTTTTCAGACTTGATCCTGATGTTAGAACGTGTGGACGCGGAAAACTGATTTGAGTTCAGTTCACCTACTTTCATTCTAATCCTGGAAAACAACAGACTGTAGGAGACAGGAGTCATGGTGAGATCTGATCTCAGGATTAACACACACACACACACACACACACACACACTTAAACAGGGTCACTGGTAATCACCAAAAAATCTGATCACAGCAAATCTACTCAACACCTCCTCATCACGTCTGACTCACACACACAATGTGACACAATCACACTTTGCTACACAACTACCTCACACAAACACAACTACCTCACACAACACAACTACCTCATCCTTATCAGATGTGACTTCCTGTGAAACGGGAAAAATGAAACTCAGGCTAAAGCCTTGTGACGTTCACACAGTGGAGTCTCGGATGATGCGTTAACAGAAGAGGGCCTCCAGGGGGCGCTCAAAGCGTGGCAGCAGTGTAAGGCTGCAGAAGGTTTCTTTGAATGGGATGAAGGACATTTACAATCTAAACTTTACCTCCTCACATTTTCCTCTGAGCAGAAATCACCAGATCAGATTCTTTTTCTTTCCTCTGAACGTCACATGTGGTGAATTGAGTCAGTGACCTGATCTGGGACATACCGATGAGGAAACTCACCACTTCATCGTGTCCGTACTGAGCAGCCAGGTGGAGCGGGATGTGTCCGTCCAGGGAGACGCCGTTGACTGAAGCTCCGGAGCGAAGCAGCATCAGGACGGACTCAGCTTTCCCCTGCCATGCTGCATAATGCAGTGGACGCATTCCTGCACCGGTCACAACACACACTTCAACACACACTTCAACACACACTTCAACACACACTTCAACACAACTTACACCTTAACACACCGAAAAATATTAGATTCAGTCAAAGTATAAAACACGCTGACGCAACAAAGATCTCTTTTGATACTCGTCGTCTTTAGCTTCATGAAAATATATTTGTCCTGTGTCATTTTAAATGTTAATATCAACTGAAGTGTAAGAAAAAGAATATTATAAAGAAACTTTATTGATCTCAAACAACACATATTTATTATTTATATTCTTACTACCATGATTCTACCAACTGGTTTTATTTTATCAATGGTGTTTATTGACTTTTAATCCTGATTTCAATTCTGCCATGTGAAGCCCTCTGTACCACGTCTGTACACAAACTGTTACACAAATAAAGCTTGACTCAAACACACTTCAGTAAACTGTGTGTGTGTCTGTGTGTGTGTGTCTGTGTGTGTGTGTGTCTAACCGTTGCTGTCCTTGACGTCGACGGTGGCCTGAGCCTCCAGCAGAGCAGACAGCAGCTGTGACGTCCCTGTGAGAGCAGCGTGGTGCAGGGCGGAAAACCTGAGAGAAGGAGCGAGAGAGAGGGGTCAAAGGTCACAGAGAGTGAGAGAGAGAGAGAGAGAGACACTGAGGCTACATTCAAACTAAAACGTCCACACTACTCTAAATCTTTCCTGCCTCGAAAACAGAGACTTTCAGAAACTCTGCTCGCCACGTTTAGTTTGAAAACTCCAGGGCAGAGTGACCCCTAGTGGCAGAGAATTACACTTTGTGTGTTTAGAGGAGAACAGTGAAGGAGTGAGAGCAGTGAGCGCAACAGAGGAGGGATTCAAACCCAGCAAAACACACGAGGGAGAAGATGTGGGGTGTTAAACACATCCACAAAGTTTTACCATCCTCAGCAGCTGTTCCTACAGTTGTGAAAAATCCAGTGCAACATCAACGGTGACATGAACAAGTCGTAGTAGTTTTCCATGAGTCATAGTTAACTTGTGTCTGCAGGTCGACCCTGACTCAGCAGCAGTCACCTGACTCTCCCTCCTGTTCACTGGCACAGCCGCGCATCACTCACACGTTAATAACTCACATAAATGAGGAGAATTCGCTGCAGCTCCGGCTCGTTTCTAGACAGTTTATTGTTTTTCATGCTCCTGCTTCATATTAAACTCAGAACAAGCTCCACAGTGTTCACATCCCAGCTCATCCCCCACATGTGAAGCACAGACAGGAGAGGAAATAAAGCCACGGGCGACATGAGGAGGTCTGTAAATAAAAAAACAGGCAGAGACATTAGAGGAAGAAAGGAAGAAATGAATAAAGAGAGGAGGAGAGGGGAGGGGGGGGGGGGGTTGTGCCTCCTTTCTTTCTGTTGCGTAAAGTGAGCGATAGCATTCATGTGGGCACGGTGAGCCACAGCGCTGAGGGCGGCTCCAGCAGTAATGGATGGATTACTGAGAGAGGTTACAAAGAGCAGGAGAGAGAGAAAAGAGAAACAGCTGGTCTGTCGGGGGGGTCTCAGTCGCTGCAGCGAGTTGTAGTAGTGACATAATTAGTGTGAACAGGAGAACAGAGTCTGAACACCACTAATGATGACACAGGAGGAGGAGGAGGAGGAGCAGTGATGGAGACTCGACGTTTCACTTCACACAAACCTTTGTTTGGATCAAATCCTTGATTTAATCCGATGTTGTATCATCTTTGTTCACAGGCTTCAGATCTTATCACTGACAGAAATAAAGACAACTGGAGCTGAAGTCAAAAGGAATTCTCATTTGAAGTACTAATACTTAGTTACTATACTTAAGTACATTTTCAGGTATCTGTTTGTTACTTGAGTATTTATTGTTCTGATGACTTTTCATCTTAGAACTTTATTCTCCTCAGTTTTTCAAAACAGACTTGTTATTTTCGTTTTAATGTGTTTGGGCAGAATGATGCGTTGTCCTCAGCTTCACCTGAGGAGGAACAGAACAAGAGGGATCAACAGAGACAAATGTCCTCGGTGGACATTAGAGGTCCAGCGTGTAATAATGAGCTTTATTGGCAGAAAAAGAATAAAACTTCAGAAGTTTGTTAGAGTTGTTGGCTCCTGTCGAGGCTCTTGGGAGCTGTGATGTCATTCACCCCCCCCCCCACTGTGACCTCACCACTCATCACCCCAAAAGCAGAGAGAGCGCTGTCTCCACGGAGACCCTGACCTCCCTCCACCTTCCTCACCCCCCTCCACAGTGTCACCCCTGCAGACTGGAATGTTCTGTGTCGGTATCAAATGCAACAAATGACATTCCCACTGATAGCGTCACATTCCTGCAGAGGCCCGACCAATCACAGAGCTCCAACTCTTCCTCTGACTGCAGAACACACAACATGTCTACACAACATATCTACACAACATGTCTACACAACATGTCTACACAACATGCCTGTCTGAAGGATCTCATGGGGGGGTCTCTACACTTAATAGAGAAGCAGCTCTTCATTGATGTGTTGGCAGAATTTTAAGTTGCCAATGGAATGAGATCAGATCGTTTGAACGAGGTGTCCCACCAGGATCCATTTCAGGTCCCCTGGTATTTACACTACACACAGTATTAACTGAGGCTCATAACGTCCTGAGTACCATCTGCTCGTCTGTAAAGTACAGTCTGCTGAAAAGATACCAGACTTTTTTAACACATCTAAATCTTGTTCCTACGACGGAGGCCTGTAGGAACTGGTGGAGTTTCTCTCCCTCTGGATCTAAAATCTTATCTGATCGTTTGTTGAGAGTCGACCAAACATTTCCTCCTCAGGTTCTTACACAAAGTCCTGATACTGAGGCTCAGTGGAGCTGATGAGACAAAACCTCCAGTGTTTGTTTAATCACACTGAAGTTTAATTTAACAAGATGCTGCACAGTCCTCGTTTACCAGGAGACAGACTGATCTTCTCATATTCACCATCTAACATGACGCAGAGACTCAGATTCAGACTTGATTCTGTATAAAACCACAAAGAAGATAAACTGTGTGTGTCTACATCCTGGTTCTCACTCTCGGTCAGTGCATGAGTCCAGATGGAGAGATTTACAGCCTCAGAGTGACCTGGTGATTTACAGGAGGATCTTTATGACAGCAGGTCGGAGCAGGTTTAACTTGGTGAATTTTAAGAATCAGACACGGATCCGTGCACACTCTCCCTCAGACTGTGACATAATCACCATGTTGGGTTTATTGTTTCTTTCAGTTTCTTTCGTAACAGCATGACGTATTTATATTTTTAGACTAGAGAAATAATCACCACATGTAATGACTTGTGTTCATGCTCAGAGTAGTAGTAAGTTTAACCCGGGGAGCGTTAATGGTGGCGTGGACCTTTCAGATGGATTCTGTTTGGAAACTGAACGTGTTTCTGTCGCGGCAGCCGCTCGGTTCCTTTTCCCTCCTCACGTGTGACGGCTGCTGGCAGCTCGGGTCTCTCCGCCCGAACAAAAGGGCTCGAGCTCCCACCACCACAGCGCTTCACAGACCCATTCCAGCTCTGCTCTCCATGGAAACACATCAGAACGTTGAGCCAACAGGCCGCCGGAGAATCAAACACTAATTTGTCTCATGGGGACTCAGAAAAAGAGCCTCCTGTATTCTCAGTGTGTGTTTGTCTCTCACACACATACATCAGCATGCATGAGGACAAAGTCAGTGATGAATGAGCGTCTGCACAAACACCAACACGCCCTTAATAACACTGATTCGTGCGACAGGTCTGGGCTGATTTTACCTCCACGCCCTCCTCGGTCTGTCTGTCCGTCTGCAGGTCCAAACACAGACCAACCTGCCGTCACCGCTCTGACTGCGTCTGCACAAACTTTCACTGTGATCTCAGCCTGAGGAATAAATACCAGGCCGCAGGTCTGGAGCTGCACTTGGAGAGGAGGGGCTGCGGATGCTGCGGATCATCAGTGTAATTAATCTGCAGCGGAGGATCGGTGATGAAATGTAAAACTATCTGGAGGAAAGTATGTCCACAGAGCTGGATGCCTTCCTCTCAGGAAACATCTCCTCAGTTCTTCTTCTCTGAATCATCCTCAGTGTCACAGGTTGATTTATTCACAGAGTTCTGCTGCTCGACCACAGAACTCCGGAGGACTTAATGATCACATGACACGTTGTGTAGACATGTTGTGTAGACATGTTGTGTAGACATGTTGTGTAGTCATGTTGTGTAGACATGTTGTGTAGTCATGTTGTGTAGTCATGTTGTGTGGACATGTTGTGTAGTCATGTTGTGTGGACATGTTGTGTAGACATGTTGTGTAGTCATGTTGTGTGGACATGTTGTGTAGACATGTTGTGTAGACACGTTGTGTAGACATGTTGTGTAGACATGTTGTGTGGTTATGTTGTGTAGTCATGTTGTGTAGTCATGTTGTGTAGTCGTGTTGTGTAGTCATGTTGTGTGGTTATGTTGTGTAGACATGTTGTGTAGACATGTTGTGTAGACATGTTGTGTGGTCATGTTGTGTAGTCATGTTGTGTGGTTATGTTGTGTAGACATGTTGTGTAGACATGTTGTGTAGACATGTTGTGTAGTCATGTTGTGTAGACATGTTGTGTAGTCATGTTGTGTAGTCATGTTGTGTAGACATGTTGTGTAGTCATGTTGTGTAGACATGTTGTGTAGTCGTGTTGTGTAGACATGTTGTGTAGTCGTGTTGTGTAGATATGTTGTGTAGTCATGTTGTGTGGTTATGTTGTGTAGACATGTTGTGTGGTTATGTTGTGTAGACATGTTGTGTAGACATGTTGTGTGGTCATGTTGTGTAGACATGTTGTGTAGACATGTTGTGTGGTCATGTTGTGTAGACATGTTGTGTAGACATGTTGTGTGGACATGTTGTGTGGTTATGTTGTGTAGACATGTTGTGTAGACATGTTGTGTGGTTATGTTGTGTAGACATGTTGTGTGGTTATGTTGTGTAGACATGTTGTGTAGACATGTTGTGTAGACATGTTGTGTGGTCATGTTGTGTAGACATGTTGTGTAGACATGTTGTGTAGACATGTTGTGTAGACATGTTGTGTGGTCATGTTGTGTAGACATGTTGTGTAGACATGTTGTGTGGTCATGTTGTGTAGTCATGTTGTGTAGTCATGTTGTGTAGACATGTTGTGTAGACATGTTGTGTAGACATGTTGTGTAGTCATGTTGTGTAGTCATGTTGTGTAGACATGTTGTGTAGTCATGTTGTCCTGACATGTTGTGTAGTCATGTTGTGTAGTCAGTGTGTGTAGCAGATTGTCGACTCGTTCACAACAACAGGAGCATGTGGGTAACGAGGGGTGGAGCCTGTAGAGCAGCAGGAGGCGGGACATGGCGTCTAAACTGTGTAAAGATCAGTGTTGTTGTTTACAGCTCGTCCACACGGCGTCGGCCCTCATCACCAAAACATCTGGAACCTCCTCGTCTGTCCACGTGGACGTCTTCGTCTTCTACGTGTGCGGAGGTTGAATTGAGAAACTAAACATGATTTTAACATAATTATTTCCGACTGTTTTAAGACCTGACATCAACAGAGCCGACGAGCGGAGCGGACACTGGAGGATTATGGGAAGTTGTGTTTAAATGCAGCGGAGCTTCATCTGAGCAGCGCTGATGAATAATGAAAAACCTTTTCCTGCCTGAGATCCACATCCCCACGGAGGTTATTAGCTCCAGCACACACACACACACAGACACACACAGACACACACAGACACACACACACACACACACAGACACAGACACACACACACACACACACACACACACACACACACACAGACTGTTTAACTTGCCCACATTGTTCTTGTCTCGTCACTTTCACCACAAGTGTCCCACAGACCTGAACCATGAGTCATTAATTAACAAAGACTTAATCTGCAACAGCTGAGGATTTATATACAGTCAGTGTCTTTATATACAGTCAGTGTCTTTATATACAGTCAGTGATCATCTTTATATACAGTCAGTGTCTTTATATACAGTCAGTGATCGTCTTTATATACAGTCAGTGATCGTCTTTATATACAGTCAGTGATCATCTTTATATACAGTCAGTGATCATCTTTATATACAGTCAGTGATGATCTTTATATACAGTCAGTGATCGTCTTTATATACAGTCAGTGATCATCTTTATATACAGTCAGTGATCATCTTTATATACAGTCAGTGATCGTCTTTATATACAGTCAGTGATGGTCTTTATATACAGTCAGTGATGGTCTTTATATACAGTCAGTGATCGTCTTTATATACAGTCAGTGATCATCTTTATATACAGTCAGTGATCATCTTTATATACAGTCAGTGATCATCTTTATATACAGTCAGTGATGGTCTTTATATACAGTCAGTGATGGTCTTTATATACAGTCAGTGATGGTATATATTAAGTCATCCACGCTCTTTGTAAACACTCTCTAATTGGTTGGACCACTTCTCTGACCCTTGACCTCTGAGGGCCCAACAAAGGGGTCCAACACTTGACGGCAGCTCAGGACTGACGTGTTGGTCAAATGTCTTTCTGCTCGTCGTCTCTTTGAGGTTTTGTCACAACAACATTAAACTTAAATCATGTTTAGTTGTTGCTTGTTCTCAGTTCTGTGACAGGATATTGGCCCTGGTGTTTAATTCAGTGACGTGACCAACTGAGAATTTAAAAAACGTTGAGACAAAAAAAACAGCTGGAGACGTGTTGTAGCGGGACAGCTCGGAGTCAGGAGGGAGGGACGACTCAGAGGACGGAGGGAGGGACGACTCAGAGCCAGGAGGGAGGGACGACTCAGAGGATGGAGGGAGGGACGACTCAGAGGATGGAGGGAGGGACGACTCAGAGGACGGAGGGAGGGACGACTCAGAGGCCGGATCAGTGAGTATTTAAAATAGAAAACTTTTAACAAAGAGAAATATTAATGAGGAGAGACTTCACTTCCTTCATCTTCTGCTTCTTCCAGGCTAACAAGCTCCGAGGGGGAAATTTAACCAGTCAGACTGACGAGGTAACGGGGGGGAACACACGGGGGCCGAGGCTCTGGGTTCAAACACCAGGGGGCGTCTTCTGATCTGAGAGTCTGAAGCTTCATGTGTTGGTTTCATAGTTTCATCTGATCTGTTAGTTTTGGTTTCACAAAGACTTTTGTCTGACACACGTACGTCCTGTCATCATCACCTACGTGGGCGGAGTCTACCTATACTTGACTCTGATTGGTTTGTAGATGGCGTTTGACGTGGGTGTGTTGTCAGTTGAGGGGTAGTAGGTCTGGTCTGGACCGTGGTCTGAGAAACGTGATATTTAGATTCAGACCAAACTGAAAAGTGTGAAGTTCTGAAACAAACCAGGTGTGAACGAGTCCAGAATCTGCTGACTCATCTGAACAGAACCAGTCACGGAGATTTCCTTCACTGCAGAGTGGAAACAGTTTTATAGAAGCAGTGGGAGCAGTCTAACGACTGGACACAGAGCAGCATTGTGCTGACTTCATCACTCACCCGTCTGAGTCCTGGTAGTTCACGTTCAGTCTCTTGGTCGAGCCCAGCAGCTCTAGAAAACACAAAACAACACAGAATGAATGAGTGATTATTTTATGATACTGCTCCTTCCACAGGTTTATTCAACCCAACTCTGATCGTTTGTCAGGAGGATACAGAAAACTACTGAACGTGTTCCCACAAACCTTTGTGGGACAACAAGTAGTGTCTCCGCTGCAGTCGGTTGCTTAGCAACAGAAACTCCTCTGAAGGAGGAGCAGTGATGGTGAAGAGTCAGAGCAGAGACGAGGGGGAGCTGTTCCTGACAGGAAGTGTTGGCGACGCTTTGTGTTCACCGCTGGTACTCGAGTCATGTGACTGATGAGAACCAATCAGAAGAGGACGTGGGCGTCACCGTTTCCTAAAGTCTCAGTTTGTGTTCAGACTAAAACACAAAACCAGAGTTTTCAAAATAAAACAAGATCGGCAGCGTTTCAGTGATACGTTAAAATGAAAACGTAGTTGTGAGGATGTAGCCTCGGTGTCAGGAGGGTGAGAGTTTATTCAACGGATGGAGACACCTGAGCGTACATTCTCCTCGGTCTCTCTCCGTGGGACCTCCTGAGAAAGCCTCATTAGCCTCTGACCCTGGTTTGACCTCCTGGGCCGGGTCAGAGGATCCTTCGCCACCAAGATCCTGAGGAGTAAAACTCAGCAGCTCTTTGATCCGCAGCCAGACAAAGACTCCCTGCTTCTTCTTCTTCTTCTTCTTCTTCTTCTTCTTCTTCCCAGTAGAAGTTTCTGACCTCATCCACAGAGACGTCCAGCAGCTCCTCCTCCTGCAGCCTCAGTTTGACTCTCACTCTGTGGAATGTTGTGGCATCAGGGCTGTAAACTGCGGAGTCTCTGACAGTCCATGTTCTGTTCGGTACAGTGGCGTCCCGGCCTGAGTCTCATCAGCATGTCATTAAAACGCCACGCTCAGGAAGCTGCATCGCTCCATAGGCCACGCTGACGCTTCGGAATCATCGCACAATCACAGTTCTGTCCCTGTTGGCTGGCAGAATACATGGAGTTAACCCTGACTGCTCCATGTTAGCAGATGGGACATGGACCAAACGTTTAATAAATGTTTGTCAGAGATAGTTTCTGTTTCTTATCTCACTCATCAATTGTGACTGATTGTGAGTGTTTACTTTCAGAGGTCACAGGAGGTCAAAGGTCAGTCAGCAGGGGGCTTTGCAGGGTCGGGTGGGAAAACGACCTTAGACAGTGGATCTACCCGTGAACCGGAGACCGGCACAGAAACACACGTCTGAACCTCCACCATCACCATCACCACCACAGAATACAGAGTGTTTGAAGTGTTTAAGGTCCCGGGGAAACGCAGCAGGCTTCCCCGGGGGGGGCGGCAGCGCTGCTTTGATAATGACCTGGATTTTATAATTCATAGGAATAAATCAGCACATGAAGCGAGACATGGAAGAGAAATCCAGACACAGAGCGAACGAACAGGGGAAGCCACAAAAACTCTGGCTTCAAATCTGGCTTCTCATAACCTGAATTAGAGTCAGGAAAACAAGTCCAGGTTTCATGTGTGAGGTAAAGTAATCCAGAGACCAGGTCCACAGACCAGGTCCACAGACTAGATCTACAGCCAGAGACCAGGTCCACAGACCAGAGACCAGGTCCACAGACCAGATCTACAGCCAGAGACCAGGTCCACAGACCAGGTCCACAGACCAGGTCCACAGACTAGATCTACAGCCAGAGACCAGGTCCACAGACCAGATCTACAGCCAGAGACCAGGTCCACAGACTAGATCTACAGCCAGAGACCAGGTCCACAGACTAGATCTACAGCCAGAGACCAGGTCCACAGACCAGGTCCACAGACTAGATCTACAGCCAGAGACCAGGTCCACAGACCAGATCTACAGCCAGAGACCAGGTCCACAGACTAGATCTAAAGCCAGAGACCAGGTCCACAGACTAGATCTACAGCCAGAGACCAGGTCCACAGACTAGATCTACAGCCAGAGACCAGGTCCACAGACTAGATCTACAGCCAGAGACCAGGTCCACAGACCAGGTCTGCAGCCAGAGACCAGGTCCACAGACCAGATCTACAGACCAGATCTACAGCCAGAGACCAGGTCCACAGACCAGATCTGCAGCCAGAGACAAGATTCTGATTACTGAATTTCATGTAATTTTTTTAGCTTTTGTCCAAAGCGACTTAAAATTAGAACATTCAACACCTATGAGGGGTTCAGTATCTTGCCCAAGGACGCATCGGCGTGCACTGAGGATTGAACCGTCGACCTCCTGGTTGGAGGACAACCACGCCCTATAGCCACGGACGACTCTCGAGGTCAGAGTCAAACAGCAGCAGAGACTTAACTCATCTTATTCTGATGGTTTGGGTTAAATTAAGTTCAACGTCAGACTGAGTTTGGATGAAAACCTGATTCATGTCAAACCCTCGATGACTGACTGACAGGAAACGTTAGCAGTTGATGCTAAATGTTGTAGCTGACTTCATAAGGCCATCTTCATCTTCATCATCATCTGCTGCACATTTGTTCAAAGTTATTTTTACTGCTGTTTATGGAGCGAGGCGGAGAGGCCAGGGGCAGAGCTGCACTCGGTTTCAGCTCCACAGATTTGCAGCGACTTTGCCTCTATTATAACTTCAGCTGAAAGTCTAACGTCCAGCGGATCTTTCTGCCACAAGAATGCAGCAGGAGGAGGGTTTTTTTCTCCTGCAGGAGGAGAAGTCTCGCTGGGATCAGGCCTCAGAGTCTCAGGCTGAAAGAGAATCTGTCATAAAAAAGGAACGACTAAAATTAGACGACCGCTGCCAGTATCAAAACTATGATTACACGTCGGCAGGCTGTGCTTCACACATCTCTTTGTTTCTCAGGACTCAAGCGGCTGCAGTCAAGACGATAAACAAACAGCGCGGCGTTCTCCTCTCTTCTCGTTGTGGTGGAGCGAAGAGGCCGAGCAGCAGTTCAAGAGCTCTGGCCGAGCTCCAAACACACCGCAACCGACTCCAGTCACAAACCGTTCCCCGAAACCCAGCTGAGCACCAGCTCCGACCACTCAACAGCTACACTGCACATCACTGCTCGTCGCCTAAATATAAACAGACCGAACGCAGCTGTTGAAAAATAGAGAAAACCATGCGTGTCTTCATCTGGTTAATAAAACCGACTGATCTACACGTGGTTTCTGATGGTTTACTGCAAGATCACTTTCAATACTACGAAAACAAGTGGCCAAAAGTGTGTGGACACCAACATTCCCCTGCACCACTAGTGTTTAACCTGGTTAACTTACAAAAACAGACTTTTGGTGGTTGATCACGCTTCTGCCATGACACAGACACAAAAATGAAAAACAGAGGAACACAAATATCTCTGGTGAAGAAGTGGAGCGATTCACGAAGACAGATGACATCAAGAGTCTCGGTGATAGGAGCTCACGCCAGTGTTGATGTGAAAATAAAACCTAAATAAAATCGAATGAAATCTTGTGATCTCCACAGCAGATTAATACGTCACTTCCTGCCTCTGACTGCTGCTCCAGCTCTCCAGAGATCCTCCGCCGCACATGTCTGAAACCAGCTTTGGTTTGGACGTAGCCTCACTGTGTCACAACAATGGACGATGAAGGACATGAAGTTCATTCTTTCACATAAACTGAGAATCTATCGCCACAGGAGACACTGGCAGAAGAATCAAGGAATACAATTATTCATGTCTAATATGTAAAAAAAATAAAAGATTCAGCTGCGTCTCTGCGTCCTTCAGTCAAACTCTTCTGTGATTTGAGATTGTGGTTTGTTTGATGCAGCAGGTCTGTTTGAAGATTTGAGGTCTCGGAGGGAAACGTGGGAACCAATCAGCAGCTCTCCTCTGGCACAGGAACACAGGAAACTCTGGAAGTGTTTGTCCAACGCAGGAGTGGGACATGTTTGTCTCTTATCTGCTGACTGAATGAGGACAGGGATGTGAGGAGGAGCTCTTCTTGTATCTTATCTGTCCTCTGGAGGGACGAGGACATGGCAGAGGTTTGTCCTCCAGCTCAGACTCAGCGTCTGGACGCAGATGAACGTCACAGAGACAAAAGCTGCCCCAGATATTCTGTCACCCTTTTTCACTTTACTGTTCGATAAGTCAAAGACTAAATGATAAATCAAAAACAATCATCGACACACAAATAAATAATAATCTCACAAAACACTTTTTGTGTTGTTTTGTCGTGTTGGTTCAGACGTGTGTGTCTCATGTTGTTCACATCCTCATCCAGACCACTGGGACAGAGCAGGCCTCAAACTCAGCTGCCATCAAAAGACGTCAGCTTTAGACACGTTGTTTACATGTGAGCGCTGGGCTGCGAGGAGAAGACGGAGGTTCAGGTTGACTGAGGAGGTGACTGAAGAAGGAAGCGGTCTTATCAGCTCTGCTGCGTGTGTGTTGTCGGCATTATCGCCTCGTTCCCGCCAATGTCTCAATCTCTAGTTTCAAGTCTTCTTCAATAAAACTGATCATTTAGGGGTTAGGGTTCATTTAGTCATAACCTCTCACTTAGGCTCCACCCCCCCTGACATCACTGTGGATTGATCCTTGGTTCTGAACCATCCAGAGTTTACGATAAAATATAGAACTGATATTTGTGGAGCACTTTTCTAAACAGGGTAACGAAATGCTTCACAAAAAAAATATCCACAGCAAAAAGAAGAATGAATTATAATAAAAGAATTGAACTCAGTTCAATTATAAAGAAAAAATCATAATCATAAAAACGTAATAAGGTCAAGAGCTTCACATGTTCCCACAATGAGCAGCTCAGTTTACTTCTTTATTCTTCACATGACCAGCGACTCTTTGGTTCTTTAAATCAATGCAGACAACTTCTAAATCTAATTATGACTCATCTCTTACAGTGCTCGGTAACTTTTAGTTTTTATTTCTTATTTGTTTCTCATTTTTTTATCCGTGACTGTCAGCCATCGTCTCCAGTGAGGACGAGCACTGAAGCTGAGTGAGTGTGAAGCTGGAAACTGGAGCGTGAATTTCCATCGGAGAATAAACGAGGGAGAAAGGAAGCTCAGAAAATGAGAGGAGGTTGGTAAGTTCCACCGCATCAGTCGAGATCAGCCTGTCACTCAGTGAGTGTGTTGCTTCCCTCGGGGGGGAGGGGTGTGTTCTGCCTCTCGCTCTGTGGAACAATAACGTTGGGAAAGGAAGTGTAGAAGGGGCCCGGCTCCGAGTCCTGGCTTTGTTCCTGAGAGTTGCTCCACGCCTCGAGAGCCTCCGTCAACACAACATTACCCTGCCCCCCCCCCCACGTCCTCTGACTCCAAGTCACGGCCAGGTTACAGCTTAACGCCTCCGTCTAACACACAAGCTGCTGTCAGACCTGAACTCCTCAGGTCTCTGTATCTTCTCTGGAGGATCATGTGTGAACACTAATGTCAGAGTGAGACTAAATCCAGCAGAGCAGCCTCCACTGATTCACTGTGAGTGAGGGGGGGGGGTGACACAAACAGGAAAAGTAGAAGAAGAAAACAAATATGTCCCCGATTTGTTGCTGTTGTGAAGGCGTCTCTACAGAAAACCTCCCGATGTGTTCAACATGTGTGAAAGACAAACTCTGGATCCACTGTTTTCAGGTGGATAAATCCAGAGACACTGCGGAGCGTCTCACTCTGCAGGCTCCTGTGCAAGCAGCTAGAGAGGAGGAGGGGTTTATGACCTATGCTTCAACCTGTCACCAGGGGGCGATAGAGCTTATTTGGTTTCACTTTTGGGAGCCGTCGTCCTTCTTTGATTATGTTCTATGATGTAATCTCAGTAGCAGAGAGCACTGATGCTCAGTCGTTCATGGTTCCTGGTGAGAGAGAACAATCTGCTCGGATGTGAACAACAACTCAAAGGTTTCCATTTATTTTCCACTGAGCGTAAACGTGCTGAGCTTCACGACTCATTGAGGAGCTCCTGTCTGCTCTGTCTGCTGTCCACCAGCTTTCTGTTTGTCTCCACGCCGTCCTCTCCAGAGGACTGAGAATGAAGTGGCAGCTTCCAACAGCTTCCAGCTGCTTCCAGCTGCTTCTTCTCTGAGTCCTCATTAGTCTCTGTTGACTCTGGCCTCCTGACAAACAGCAACCAAAACACACTTGTAACCACTCGGAGCAGACGAGCACAGATTCCTCTCCGTGTTGCCAGGTAGTTTCTGGTGCTCAGTGAGTCTGTGGCTTCGCTGCTCTGTTATGCTGCTTTACATCACAGATTTAATCTTTAACAGTTTGTCCATTAAATGAGTCAAAGATTTAAAGAAGAGGAAAAAGTTTGATAAGTGCTGATAGTATGAACTGTTTCCTCCAGCGTGTTTCTCTGCTTTACATGAACTGAATATAACCCTGAAAGTAAAACGTCCTTCATCTTGGTCCAGTTGGCAGCTGAGTTTCACAGAAGAAACTCGGGGACTGGACAGATGTTTCTGTGTTCAGTCTGTTTCTGATCCACTGTTGATGTTCTCTGTGATTTGTGTAGTTAATCAGATTATCACACAGATGACAGACGTTCTGTGTGTTAAACCACATCAGTCACTGGATTCTCAGATTAAGGGTTTTTCTCTGTATTGGCCTTTGTGTTAAACAGTTAAAGCATCACACACATTTGCTGTAATATTCCAACGCTGGTCCTGACGACTTCAACTGCCAAGGTTTCAAATTCTTCAGAGCCATAATTTCACCTCCTTTTTAATCATTTGATTTCAGGAACCTCTTCACGTTCTGTGAGGGGCAGAGTCTCGGGGCAGAGTCTCGGGGCAGAGTCTCGGGGCAGAGGGTGTGTTCCTGTTTCTATCCGAACCTAAAACAAGAAGCGGCTCAGCACTCCACACTTATTGTTCAGAGGGATGTGAGCTCGGCTCCACACCCCTTCCTCCTCTGATCATAATGGACTTTCCCTCACGGCACCCAGACACCCCCACCTCCCTCCTCCGTCCTCCCTCAGCCTCGGACATGTGACCGGGGCCTGTTATGGTGCTCAGAGTGGGTGCGGCAGATCAAGCCTCCAGTTACAGTAACAGAGATAAGGTGACGTAATGACAGCAGCAGATCAAGAGTCTGAAGCTTCGTGTTTGTTCATTTGATTTGAAACTAAAACCAACAACTTTTAGTTTCACTTTGTAATTTAGGGACAAAAGAATTTTGTCTCACGAACCTACGTCCTATCGTCGTCACCTACGTGGGCGTCGTCTACCTATACATGACTCTGATTGGTTTGTCGATGGTGTCTAACGTGGGCGTGTTGTCATGGTAACATCGTGATGTGCTCCACAGTACTACAGTACTCCACAGTACTCCACAGTACTCCACAGTACTGCAGTACTCCAGACTCGTTCAAACAGGGTCCATGTCTGGGCCCTGCTGGTGAAGAGGACATCGACTGACTGCATCAGAACGTCTCCTTCTCTTGGTCCGGTGTGTCTTCAGGTTTCAACAAACTCAATTTGAAAAGATTAGAACTGATTTAAGATCCACACCACAAACAACCACTTCTTCAGCCTGAGCGACGAGGCCGTGTCAAGTCGTCTTAAATCCTCGCTGGGAAAAGAGTCCGCTGCCGTGTGATCAAATACCCATGAGGCCGCACTCTCACTGTCGCCAGCCGAAAACCCAGGAAACACTCGACGTCCGCTGTATTTCAGTGGAGTCAAATTCCAGCCTCAGAAAGGGGATAGAAGGTTTTGCCATGGGGTCCACATACCAACACCATGACATCACCACCTCCATTCTTCCCTCTGCGTTCACACTCCACGGTTCTGACAATGGCTGGCACAGACGCACTAAATGAATAAGTGAAACTTTCAGATGTGAGCCCACAGCTGCGACTCAGACGTCACGCTGAGCTGCTGCTCTCTTCTCAGGCTACGTCCACACTACGACGTCTTCACCTTCAAACTAAAACAAGCATAATCGCTTTTAATCCCCGTCCATAGGAACAGGCCTGACAACATGTCATGTGACACGGACACGTATGAACAAGAAGAGTTTCATAAATAAACCCACAGTTCTAGTGTTCTCTAAAATCCCAAATCAAGACGAGCGACTCAGACAGAGACGATTCGTGCAGAAAGTAACACATTCATTTGAATACATCACCAAGGAGGATTCTGGGTAATGTATTCAACCGAAGCGTGTGTGTAAACGTCACGTGTAAAAACCTCACAGTCACTCAGTCACGTGACCTCTGAACTGCACAGATAAAAAGAGAGAGAGCTGGTTTGAAAGAAAAACCAACCAACAGCAAACCTGGTGCACAACATCCATTACATAACTCAGCAGATAAAGGAAAAGCTGCAGCAGCCATTAGTCCGCTGCACTCACTGTCTCCCACTGTCCACACAGGACATCGCCTCAGACTACATTCATTACTCCTTCTTTTCAAAGACTAGAAAAAGAGAGGGTCTGCTTCCATGTCCGGCTGCTGTGAGCTTCCTCACAGGCAAAACACAAATCCAATTACACAGAGAAGGTGTTTATCAAGTGTCTGTATCAGTTCAGCAGACGACCCAGAGGCTGGGAGACGATTTCAAACGTGGGTTCATTCGTTCAACTCAAACTCGGCAGCAATTTATGAAGAGAATCAGCGTCAGAGTCCGAACTGGACCAACATGTTCAGAAAAGGAGACATTGAGGAGGGCGACCGAGACGGACGACACGTCTCCACTTCGTCCCTCTGAACAAAAATGAAGCTAAAATCTCTTAGATGTGACCACTGGTAACAAGGTCCCGCCCATGCACCTGCTTGACCAATCAGGAGTCAGTGTCAGCTGTCAATCATGACGTCTCAGCCTGTCATTATAAATCACTGGAACAAACATCGGTGTGATAAGAACAACTTAAAACACACAAACTCTCTGACTGTGTCGTCCCATTGAACCACAACTGAACCCTGGATATTACCCATGATCCTCTGCCACCAGAAGAGCTGCTGCTCTGTTCAGATTCTTCATGTTTTAAAGTTTCTGCTGAACACTGGAGATAAACTCTGGTTGTTAAGAACTGATCTCAGTTCAGCTTCACTCTTCAGCTGATGGAGACTCTCAGTCACTTGTTCTCTCAGGAGATGAACCCACTCAGCAGAGAGAGAGAACAGACTCAGGGAGCGAAGGAGGAAACGTTCTCCACGTGGTTTAAAGTTAATAAAGTTTTCTAGTGTTGATTTAAGAGGACTGACCTTGACTGAGGTTTTGAATGTTTCATAAAATAGTGTCGTCACACTCTAAGTTGAACTCTGAAGACAACTGAAGTCGTGGTTCATAATTTCAAACCCAGAGATGAATATAAATATTTCAGTTTTTTGTTCTTTACATTACGTCGGAGTCAGGACTCAAACCTGTGACAGCCAGTGATCCTGAAGGGCCCCTCGGTCCCAACACACACCAGAGCTTTGTTTCCCTGGTCAGAGGTATGGCCTACTTTAAAGCCTACAGTGTGTTTAGTGGCCCAATTAAACATTTAACACACCAACAGTAGAGTTGACAGACAAACACCATCAGCTCAATCACTGTCTGAAAGACTTTAACACTTGACTTCAAACCTGCCTCGGAGTTTTCCTCCTCAATATCTCCTCCGTTTATAGTTTGGTGTTTTGTGACGAGAGGACGGAAACTGAGCAGAACCTCAGCAGAGTAAGAAGTGGCTGAACAAACACTCTTCTGTATTTGCGTGACCTTTCCACGGAGCAGAGCAGAGACTCTGAAGGAAACATCCTGTTTCTGGGTTTTCCTCAGAGTGTGAACAGAGCAGAGTGTGAATCTCTGAATCTGCTCCAGTTATATATGAGGCCTGTCAAGTGACTCAGTTGTTCCCCATTTGTCAGCAGGAAACACAAGACGTTCCACAGCGAGCAAGAGATTTACTCTAAAATTACTCTACGGAGTAAGATGCACTTTTGCAAAATATGGGTCTGAGTAAATGAGTGGAGACGTTTTCCTCCCCAGAGAAAGTTAAAGTTCATCAGAGAAAACAAACACAACAGCAGCGTCATCGCGTGATGAACAGACTGATGTTGCTGTGACCGGCCGCTCCACAGGAGGTTCCAGATGTTTTGGTGATGAGGACCGAGGCCGGTGTGGACGAGCTGTAAACAACAACCCTGATCTTTACACAGCGGAGTTTAGACGTCTCCTCCGCACGACTTCTCAAAGTCTACAAATGAGCAGTACCACAGGAGATCCTGAGGGGGCAGTGACACTATAGTTCACGCGAGATGACCATCAGACACAAAGAAGAAATGAAAATAATGGTGGAACTTTGTGAGTTGGTCAGAAACTACAGACGTTGTACGAACTTTATTATCACAACCTCCTCCACCGTCACCATGTTTCCCTTCCTGTAGAAATCTTCAGAGGTGAAGGAGCTGCAGCGGGAAGAGAGGGACGATTCTGAGAGATGATTGGCTGAGCCCAGTTTGAACCCAAACTCATGAATAAGACATGAGACAGAGCGAGTGGAGCGACAGCAGACCTCCAGAGCGGCGCCCCTCCACCAACACCCCAACTCGCTGTCTAGCTTCACTTCTCAACCGTTGGCTTTTCATGGAGGGACGACAGGTTTACGAGGTCCTGCTAATGGGACAGTGATGAGCAGCCACGTCTCTCACAGACAGAGATGTTGAGAAAGACACGAGGACGTTACAGGACTCGGAGACTTTATTTCACAAAGACCAGAGTCACTGGCTTTAATTTGAGGAAATAGGTTTTTAAATATTCCTGGGTTAAATCAGTGAAGAGGATGAGACACACACACACACACACACTATTGTTAATCCTGGGCACCATCTGGGAGATCCTTGTGATTTGGGGGACAGACAAATCGTACGACCTCAAAGAGTCTGTCAACATATTCTGACATCTTTATATACAGTCAGTTGTTCTCTATATACAGTCAGTGATGGTCTTTATATACAGTCAGTGATCATCTTTATATACAGTCAGTGATGGTCTTTATATACAGTCAGTGATGGTCTTTATATACAGTCAGTGATCCTCTTTATATACAGTCAGTGATCATCTTTATATACAGTCAGTGATGGTCTTTATATACAGTCAGTGATGGTCTTTATATACAGTCAGTGATCCTCTTTATATACAGTCAGTGATCATCTTTATATACAGTCAGTGATGGTCTTTATATACAGTCAGTGATGGTCTTTATATACAGTCAGTGATCATCTTTATATACAGTCAGTGATCATCTTTATATACAGTCAGTGATCGTCTTTATATACAGTCAGTGATGGTCTTTATATACAGTCAGTGATCATCTTTATATACAGTCAGTGATGGTCTTTATATACAGTCAGTGATCATCTTTATATACAGTCAGTGATCATCTTTATATACAGTCAGTGTCTTTATATACAGTCAGTGATTATCTTTATATACAGTCAGTGATGGTCTTTATATACAGTCAGTGATCATCTTTATATACAGTCAGTGATCGTCTTTATATACAGTCAGTGATGGTCTTTATATACAGTCAGTGATGGTCTTTATATACAGTCAGTGATCCTCTTTATATACAGTCAGTGATCGTCTTTATATACAGTCAGTGATCCTCTTTATATACAGTCAGTGATCATCTTTATATACAGTCAGTGATCATCTTTATATACAGTCAGTGATCATCTTTATATACAGTCAGTGATGGTCTTTATATACAGTCAGTGATGGTCTTTATATACAGTCAGTGATCATCTTTATATACAGTCAGTGATCATCTTTATATACAGTCACAATCAGATATAACCTCAGCATCACTTACTGTTTCTGTTGCTCTTCAGTTTGCTCAGCAGTTTCTGGGTGGACGTCAGGTCTCCGCTCTTCACCGCCTGTAGCAGGTCCTGCTCCTTCCCCATGTTTCCACCTCCTCCTCTTCAAACCGGCTTCGTTTTAAAATCCCGCCGCCTCCTCAGAGCGCCATGCTGAGCGCCGGAGACGTGGACCTGCCTCAGGTGAGACGCTCCACTTCCTGCCTGTGACGCTCAGCCAGGAAACACCGGCTGTGCTGCTAAAGTCCTCAGTGATGTTCCCTCAGAGTCCGCAGAGGAACGCTAAACTTCCTGGTCCGACTTTTCTTCTTCTTCTAGTTTGGGCGTCGGGGGGGTGATGTGTTCAGGACTGAGAGGAAGAAGAAACGAGAACAAAGATCAGTTCATCTGAGTGAGAACTCTTCATCACACTGAACCACTCCTCATCCTCACACAGGTCAGCAGAGGTAGACTTCAGATAGACACAGTACAACTACAGTGAACTACAGTGAAACTACAGTTAATCACAGTACAACTACAGTTAATCACAGTACAACTACAGTTAATCACAGTACAACTACAGTGAACTACAGTAAAACTACAGTTAATCACAGTACATCTACAGTGAACTACAGTAAAACTACAGTTAATCACAGTACAACTACAGTGAACTACAGTAAAACTACAGTTAATCACAGTACAACTACAGTTAATCACAGTACATCTACAGTGAACTACAGTAAAACTACAGTTAATCACAGTACAACTACAGTTAATCACAGTACAACTACAGTTAATCACAGTACAACTACAGTGAACTACAGTAAAACTACAGTTAATCACAGTACAACTACAGTTAATCACAGTACATCTACAGTGAACTACAGTAAAACTACAGTTAATCACAGTACAACT